>NC_079220.1:55459790-55497290 GCF_029633865.1 Lampris incognitus | reverse complement strand
AGGCGTCTCGCTCCCCTGAGGGACTCCGCTGATTGGATGGCAGGAAGCCCGTTGCCCGAGGTGCTCAGCCATCGCCGCTCAGCTCCAATTAAGAGGACGCACAGATGTGTGCACAGACACACAGGTGATTAGACATACGTAAGTAAAGGCACGCGTGCTCTTGTGCGCTAACATGCAGTCACCTCACAACGCAGGCGATTACACATGTGTGACGTTCAGCATCTCTGACGTGTGTCTGTTTCTTCATGGATGCCCTCATCATTTGTCTGACGGATGCCGACCAGTAGGGCCACAAAGGACTTTTCCACATGTGCTCGTGCATCCACGTCATGTGATTAACGGGATATTTACACTTCAGGATCAAGCGTGGCAGATCACGAAAAGCCCTTTGTTGTTGTTGTTGTTGTTGTTGTTGTTGTTGTTGTTGTTGTTGTCGTCAGGGCCTGACAGCTTGACCCCTGTGTCGTCCCTCATTCCCACATAAAGTGGAGGGATTGTCAGGCCCAGTGAACCCAGATAGCAAAATTGCTGTGGCCCGGACCCGTCCCACGCCCCACACTTTCATCCAGCCCACATACCGCTCCTGTTTGCAAGCCACAGCAATGCTTCATGTGCCACATATTTGCCAAAGGTGGCCATATTTGTTTTGTGATATTTGGGCCATATTGGCCATTTACCACACGGGCCACTTCAGGGTCACATCCAGATCACATGTTGCCCAGAGCACCGCATCTTTGCCAAAAAAGGCCCACATTTGATTTGGCATATTTGGGCCATATTTGCTGTTATACATGTGGGCCACTTCAGGCTCACATCCATTTTCTCAGGGCCAAAAGAAGACCACCAGAGCCGCATCACTGCCTGAAGTGGCCCACATCCGGATGCTGTCTGGGTTGCCAAACTCTGGATGTGTTTCCTCCTGTGCCAGTGTCGAGTGTTTGGGGAGGGCGACAGCTCGGGTGGACAACGGCGACAGTCTCCCCTGTAGTTGTCACAATGGCCATGTCAGGGCCAGAAGAAGGCCGCCAGAGCCGCATCACTGCCTGAAGTGGCCCACATCCGGATGCTGTCTGGGTTGCCAAACTCTGGATGTGTTTCCTCCTGTGCCAGTGTCGAGTGTTTGGGGAGGGCGACAGCTCGGGTGGACAACGGCGACAGTCTCCCCTGTAGTTGTCACAATGGCCATGTCAGGGCCAGAAGAAGACCGCCAGTGCCGCATCACTGCCTGAAGTGGCCCACATCCGGATGCTGTCTGGGTGGCGCGCTCCTCAGCAGCAGAGCGCGGCGGTCGACGCGGTTCGGTACACGAGCCTGCAGAACAAGGTCACGCGGATGCAGGACGACGAGGCAGGGCAGCCGATATGGCCCGCGTGTTTCCTGTCCTAGCTACCGTGTAGTATAGCCCCCCTGGCAACTCCGTCCTCTGTGCAGCAGCGATGCGCGTCAAGGGGGAAATGCCCGCGAGCCATGGTTCGACGGTGAGGGCATCGTGTCGAGCTGCATTCCAGCCGAGTATCGAGGGACCGGGGCAGAGTCAGCTCCAGCAGCAGAACTCTCTGATCAGCCCAGGGCGCAGAGAAGTGGGTCGGGGCTTTGTTTGGTACTGGGGTGTGCTCAGTCCCAGAGGACCCAATGAACGTCCGTTCAAGTGTCTCTTCTAAAGGAAGACGCTGGTTTTATTTCCCCGTCGTTAGAGCGCAAACCGAGGGACGAGTCACAGGATCTTTTGAAACAACGCTCGATGGAGGGGCCCTTTACTGACACGCTAACAGGCTGTGGGTGTTAGAGGGATCCGAAGAGCCTCGGCACACCAATAACGATCCATCTCTTCATAATGGAAGACACGTCTCAAAACATTCGGAGACCGTTAGTAGGCCACTGTCACCTACACAAATACACTCACTTGCCGGTCACCAGGGGGTCTTTGTGTCGGTTTTGGTGTCGTCATTCCCGCGCTCCGAAGAGACTTCTGAGGACCTGCACGCTTCCGGACACTTCCGGATCCCACCGCCGCCACCGAGCATATTTTCTCGCTCGCTGCAGGACTCGATCCGGGGTTCTACTGCACCACGAGGCTAAAGGAGGCCGACCCCCTGGCGATCAGCCAGTGGGTCTTTTTTGGTAGGTTACAGTGCCAGAGAGAGAGAGAGAGAGAGAGAGAGAGAGAGAGAGAGAGAGAGAGAGAGAGAGAGAGAGAGAGAGAGAGAGAGAGAGAGAGAGAGAGAGAGAGAGAGAGAGAGAGAGAGAGAGAGAGAGAGAGAGAGAGAGAGCTGTTTAGTGGACGTTATCTAGCACAGTGGTTCTCAACCTTTTTGGGGTCCTGGACCCCCTGCGTATTTTTGATCTACCCTGATGACCCCTCCACCTGATCTTGGGGGAGGGGGGGTTGCAATTTGATAGAAACAGTAGAAACTGCATTTTAAATTGCATTATAACATTTATTCACTCTTTGGGGCAAAAATAAGAGCTTTCAGTTGTAACTTAGATATAGTTAACAAAACAGAATTCTTATGCAGTAACTTTCAGATTTATGTAACAAAACAGAATATGTATTCAGTAACTTTCAGATATATGTAACAAAACAGAATATGTATTCAGTAACTTTCAGATATATGTAACAAAACAGAATATGTATTCAGTAACTTTCAGATATATGTAACAACAGAATTTTTATGCAGTAACTTTTAACAATGCAAACGGGAGCGAGATCTCTCATTAAAATACAATAAATTACACTTGTGAAACAGATGTAATTAGAGAAAAAAAGTCCTGTTACCCTTTATAGTTTAGGCAGATAAAGGTCTCAGTCACATTTGAGTAAAGTAATCCTATTTCTATAAATGTCACAGGATCTTTTTTTTAAAGATATTTTATTTTCACGGACCCCTTGCAATTACACCTCGGACCACTAGGGGTCCGCGGACCCCCGGTTGAGAAACACTGATTCTAGCATATTTGCCCCAAAGGATCACGTGGCAGCACCGGGCGCATCACTTGCTCAGTAACTTTTCACCTCTTGGAGTTTCGGCAGTTTTGGCTCCACCTCTGTTCTGCATACAAAGCGCGATTCTAGCTGCGGCCACGCCATCTTCTTCGGGGGGGTGGGGTGGGGGCAGGGGTCATCCAAAACAACACGTGGTTTCCCCAGCCAAACACAAACACAGCCAAGTAAGCTCCATGATTACATTTAGCCATCGACTGCTCGCTCTTTCTACCCCCCCCCCCCCCACCGTCTCTGTCTCCCACTCCCACTGTCGCCATGGTGACCACACGCTCTCACTAAAAGGTGAAGCGTACTATGGCCCAAAATGAGGGAAATAAAAAATTAAGATGGAGGGAACTTGGACTCTGCCACTCCCACGTACGAGTGAGTCACGTACTGTGTGACGGGAGAGGAGAACAGCCTTTAAAACTACTCAGAGGTAGAGAGTTAGCGTTACTCTATTTCTATTTTATCTATTTATTTATTTGGTCATGAAAACTGAATGGTTGATGCGAAGACGTGTAATTATAATGTATAATTGCCTGGTCTTTGTAAAATTATCTTTTTTTCCCCCTACCTCATAAGTACTTGGTTATGTTTCTCCACCTGCTTGAGTTGCTCGCAGACAAGTTAAAGACGTGAACACAGAACATGGCAGATGAAATACAAAGGGAGAGCAGAAACGTGTAGAGCAAAAGCAAATGGTGCTCGGTGAAATAGGACAATTTTGTTGCTTCTGTCGTGACAGAAAGGCTTTTTCTGCTCCTCCGCCACCCGACTGCGGTCAATACCACCCCTCTCATTTGGCTCCCACGTAATTTCCCTTTCCTTTTAATGGATCACCCATCGATAAGGCGAAATGTTCATAAAAGAGATTACTGGTCAGGAACTCCATCAGACAGACAGACAGACATTTTGTAAGTGGGTTATATTGTAAAAGCAATCGTGCCTTTGCATTTGAGAGGATGAAAAGTGGAGGAAGGAAGGAAGGATGGAAGGAAGGAAGGAAGATGTGTAATGAATGAGTCAGAAGATCCAAGTCAGTCCAGATAAATCCAAATCAGAATTCTCAGGGATTGTCAAAAAACACAAGCCGGGCAAGCAGGTAACAAAACAGGAGCAGTGTAACAACTTTTGTTACTAGAACAGGTAACAAAACAGGAGCAGTGTAACAAGTATAAACATCATACTTGTTACACTGCTCCCGTTTTGTTACCAGTTCTGTGTAACAACTTGTTACACTGCTCCTGTTTTGTTACCTGTTCTAGTAACAAAACTTGTTACACTGCTCCTGTTTTGTTACCAGTTCTGCGTAACAAGTTTATACTTGTTACACTGCTCCTGTTTTGTTACCTGTTCTAGTAACAAAACTTGTTACACTGCTCCTGTTTTGTTACCAGTTCTGTGTAACAAGTTTATACTTGTTACACTGCTCCTGTTTTGTTACCTGTTCTGTGTAACAAGTTTATACTTGTTACACTGCTCCTGTTTTGTTACCTGTTCTAGTAACAAAACTTGTTACACTGCTCCTGTTTTGTTACCAGTTCTGTGTAACAAGTTTATACTTGTTACACTGCTCCTGTTTTGTTACCTGTTCTAGTAACAAAACTTGTTACACTGCTCCTGTTTTGTTACAGTTCTGTGTAACAAGTTTATACTTGTTACACTGCTCCTGTTTTGTTACCTGTTCTAGTAACAAAACTTGTTACACTGCTCCTGTTTTGTTACAGTTCTGTGTAACAAGTTTATACTTGTTACACTGCTCCTGTTTTGTTACCAGTTCAGACACCTCTTGGTGTCTGTGTAACAAGTTTATACTTGTTACACTGCTCCTGTTTTGTTACTAGAACAGGTAACAAAACAGGAGCAGTGTAACAAATAGAGTATCTGGGCTGGTAACAAAACAGGAGCAGTGTAACAAGTATAAACACCATACTTGTTACACTGCTCCTGTTTTGTTACCTGTTCTAGTAACAAAACTTGTTACACTGCTCCTGTTTTGTTACCAGTTCTGTACACTGCTCCTGTTTTGTTACCTGTTCTAGTAACAAAACTTGTTACACTGCTCCTGTTTTGTTACCTGTTACAGGAGCAGTGTAACAAATACAGTGTCTGGGCTGGTAACAAAACAGGAGCAGTGTAATAAGTATAAACACCAGTCGTGGGAACCTGGTGGGGATCAGGTGGACGTGCTGCAGGTATGGCTGCCACTCGGGGGAATCAGAGCGTGGGCAGGGCTGAACCGGGAGTTGGCCGGGGGCACGTCTGACAGAATGAATGAAGGCGGTAAATAGTGGGAGAACATGGGTTGAAAGCAGAATGAAGTACAGCAGAGGAGAGGAAAAAAAAAAAACAGCGGGCGGAAAATAAGAAATTATCACTAGTCCACCGTATCTGTATGCTGACAGCTTCCAGCAATCATGATACATTGTTGTGTCGGTGATTACCCGATGCTGTCTTTGTTGGTGTGTGAGTGCTGGTCATTGTCTTCTCTTCCTGTCTCTCCTCTTTTCTTACATGAAAAAAAAACCCATAATGGCTGTGCTCGAATCAATTTTTCCACCAATGCTGGACTGAATAAGATTTCCATGCCCATCATTTTAAACAACTGCTCCCCATGCGTGTGCGTGTGCGTGTGCGTGCGTGAGAAAGTGCATGCGGTCTGATAGCATGTATACAGTTTACACCAACTCCAGCCCGGTTCCTATTGTTTGGATTTATGATTCACCTCATGCCCTCGCTTCTATTTTGCCTCCCTCTTCATCCAGTTATTCCTCCCATGGCCATTGTGACAACTACAGGGGAAACTGTCGCCGTTGTCCACCTGGGCTGTCGCCCTTCCCAAACACTCGACACTGGCACAAGAAGAAACACATCCAGAGTTTGGCAACCCAGACAGCATCCGGATGTGGACCACCTCAGGCAATGATGCGGCTCTGATGGCCTTCTTCTGGCCCTGACAAACTGGATGTGAGCCTGAAGTGGCCCACATGTATAATAGCAAATATGGCCCAAATATGCCAAATCAAATGTGGGCCTTTTTTGGCAAAGATGCGGTGCTCTGGGCAACATGTGATCTGGATGTGACCCCTGAAGTGGCCCGTGTGGTAAATGGCGAATATGGCCCAAATATCACAAAGCAATGTGGGCCGGGTCAAAGTGTCGGGTGTGGGACGGGTCCGGGACACAGCAATTTTGCTATCTGGGTATCTCCTTCACAAACTTTCTGTTTCGTGTAAAAAGTAATGGGTGTATGCTAGGACAGTTTTGTTCCATGAACCTGCATGATTTATTTATATTGTTTTATTCGTAAGCGTCTCTAACTGCTTTTGTAGTTTATTTCCACTAAAGTACCGATACTCGGTTAATTTGCTCAAGCCTTTGCATAACCTGTAGAGGCTTCCTGATGACATCTACCTCTGGAATAGAAGAAAAAAATCACACCTCAACCTACATAATACTACATATTGTAGTCATCATCGACGGTCACTTGGGGTCGGGTATGACCGTCCTCCCTCGGGGTCCCTCTGGGTCTTCAGGCGGGTGTAGAGGCCGATCCTGGAGCCGCATAATGGCAGGATGCTTGCGCATGACAGCTTTTTACATGGAGTGGCTGGTCTGCCTGCAGCCACCACACGGTCCTTGGCAGGGGGTGGCCAGAGTCCAATGGCATGGAGAACCGAGACGATTGGGGACCACCCTCTGTTGCGGCCTTCATCCGCCTTCACTGCCGTGGTGACCTGGAGACATCTTCCGCCTTCACTGCCGTGGTGACCTGGAGACATCTTCTGCCTTCACTGCCGTGGTGACCTGGAGACATCTTCCCCAGTTCTGCCGTTGAGGTCTTTGTTGGGTCGCGCTTCGTCTGCAACCTCCCTCTCGACCTATCCGCCTTGGGTGACCCTAACAGGAGCCAAGCTCGGCATAGCTCTTGGGATCATTGGTACACGCAAGCTTCTCCACCACGGCAAAGTGGCGATGCAGGAGAAGATATAGTATTGTGGAAGTTCCCCACCTCCCGTATAAGTCATGCACCATCAATGTGCTCCTGCATCCTCTGTTATCGAAAAAAAAAGAAGTGTGAGCAATTTACCCAATAATATTCAACCCCAAGGGCACTTCCACCACACACTGGCTTTTGCTTCAGGGGACTTTAAGACTTCGCAAGGTCCCCGAGTGTAGTCCCTGATGTGTGCCCAGCTGTGGCCGAGGCAGTGTGCGGTTGTCTATTGTGCCGGGTAGGATTACCTTATTACAGGTCCATCTCCCCTCAACAGCCACCACCGATCTGAGTCATTAGACAGCGGAGTGGCAACTCGAGAGGCCACTGGAGCGGAAAGATCGAAGGAGGGAGGGAGGGAGGGGGGGAAGGGAGATGTGGTGGGTTGGCGAAGGAGGCATTAGAATACAGTGGAGACAAACCCGGGGCTCACACCGTCACTGCCCTAAGAGGGAGCGATAAAGAGAGGGGGGGGGGGGAGGGAGAGACAGTGAAAGGAGGGAGAGCGAGAGAGGGGGCGGGTAGACTGAGGTGAGAGAAAATGCTGATAAGTGAAGTGGAGCAGTCGGGGCTTTTCAGCTTTGCTGCCTGTCAGCCCTGAAAGCAACGTCACGAGACGGAGAGCGAAAGATATGAACGATGGAGAAATTATCAAGATAAAGAAAACAATGAATGAGAAAAAGGAAGGAAAAAAAAGCATACTTGGAAAACCATAATAGGAAGGAAGAAAGGGGAAGCTCAGAGTGGAGGATGGTGGTCACCAGATGAGTCCACACACACACACACACACCGATCAGCCAAAACATTAAAACCACCTCCCTAATATTGTGCAGGTCCTCCTCGTGCCACCAAAACAGCTCCAACCCGTCGAGACATGGACTCCACAAGACCTCTGAAGGTGTCCTCTGGTATCCGGCACCAAGACGTTAGCAGCAGATCCTTAAAGTCCTGTAGGTTGTGAGGTGGGGCCTCCGTGGATCGGAATTGTTTTTCCAGCACATCCCGCAGATGCTCGACCGGATTGAGGTCTGGGGAATTCGGAGGCCAAGGCAACAAGCACCTTGAGCTCTTTGTCGTGTTCTTCAACCCATCCCTGATCGATATGTGCAGTGTGGCAGGGAGCATTATCCTGCTGAAAGAGGCCGCTGCCATCAGGGAATACCGTTGCCTTGACAGCGTGTACCTGGTCTGCAGCCATGTTTAGGTAGGTGTTGTGTATCAAAGTAACATCCACATGAAGGCCAGGACCCGAGGTTTCCCTGCAGAACCTTGCCCAGGGCATCACACTGCCCCCCCCCCCCCAAGGCTTGTCGTCCCATAGTGCATCCTGGCACCATCTCTTCCCCAGGTAAATGATGCACACGCACCCGGCCGTCCACATGATGTAAAAGAAAACGTGATTCATCAGACCAGGCCACCTTCTTCCACTGCTCCATGGTCCCAGTTCTGATGCTCACGTGCCCATTGTATGTGCTATTAATGGTGCACAGGGGTCATCATGGGCACTCTGACCGGTCTGCAGGTGCACAGCCCCATACACAGCAAGCTGTGATGCTCTGTGTGTTGTGACACCTGTCAATCATAGCCAGCATCAACTTTTTCAGCAGTTTGAGCTGCAGTAGCTCTAGTACTACTACTACTACTACTACTTTTGGCTGCTCCCGCTAGGGGGCGCCACAGCAGACCATGTTTCCATCTCTTTCTGTCTTCTGCATCTTTTTCTGTCACACCAGCCACCTGCATGTCCTCCCTCACCACATCCATAAACCTCCTCTTTGGCCTTCCTCTTCTCCTCTTCCCTGGCAGCTCCATATTCAGCATCCTTCTGCCAATATACCCAGCATCTCTCCTCCACACATGTCCAAGCCATCTCAATCTTGCCTCTCTTGCTTTGTCTCCAAACCGTCCAACCTGAGCTGTCCCTCTAATATAATCGTTCCTAATCCTGTCCTTCTTCGTTACTCCCAGTGAAAATCTTATCATCTTCATCTCTGCCACCTCCAGCTCCGCCTCCTGTCTTTCCATCAGTACCACTGTCTCCAAACCATACAACACAACTGGTCTCACAACCATCTTGTAAACCTTCCCTTTAACTCTTGCTGGTACCCTTCTGTCACACATCACTCCTGACACTCTTCTCCACCGACTCCACCCTGTCTGCACTCTCTTCTTCACCTCTCTCCTGCACTCCCCGTTACTTTGGACAGTCGACCCCAAGTATTTAAACTCAAATGCCTTCGTCACCTCCACTCCTTGCATCCTGACCATTCCACTGTCCTCCCTCTCATTCACGCATAGGTATTCCATCTTACTCCTACTGACTTTCATTCCTCTTCTCTCCAGTGCATACCTCCACCTCTCCAGGCTCTCCTCCACCTGCACCCTACTCTCGCTACAGATCACAATGTCATCCGCAAACATCACAGTCCACGGAGACTCCTGCCTGATCTCGTCCGTCGACCTGTCCATCACCACTGCAAACAAGAAAGGGCTCAGAGCCGATCCTTGATGTCAAGAGCGGGGTGTAAAGGGTAAAAGACAGGCCACGTCACAAAGGGAAAGAGGGGGACTAGGAGAGAGATGCAGGTGGAATGACTGAAGGAGGGAGGGAGGAGGGCGAAGTTATTCTCCGGGGAATAAGCTGAGCGTCGGTGTCACTGTTTCCCTCGGGTGAGGAGCTTAGTTCAGTAGGTCCATTCATTCTCTCCCCACCAGACGCTGACAGTTCCTCTGCTTCACAACAAACCCAACATTTGTGTAAGGACCACGGATAGCTACACTCGCTAGCCCTTGGCTAACGGGTCGGGCCCTTTAGTCGATTGCTTAACGTTGCACAGTTGTAGCTAATTGCACGATGTAGCTACAATGTATAACGTAGCGAATTCGGGGGGGGGGCAGCCCGGGAACCGCCGCAGCCAGGACGCGAATCCGGATCTCCCGCACCGCGGGCGACAACGTTAACCAGTCGACTACAGGGTCTTAGTGACCCGTGGGCGTTGCATTTGAATCACTCTTTCTTCTTCACGCTCCCTCTTTACTGACCGGCCCACCCGGCTCGCCTGAAACCCAGACATGTGGTTTTTATGCAACCTCACATGTTCTCCATACGAACAAATGAACGATCAGCAAATCATATACAACAAATTGAAATCACCATTTTTTTCTCTCAAGCCACTACAACGTCTGAAACGAGGTGAAGCTCCGGTCAGATGCGCTCTCATCATCACCCTACTCTGGAAAGCACACATCTGCGAAGCTGGGGGACATTACACATCTCCATTGTTTGACATGGCTATGTACTGGTATTGTTTGCAATAGTAGCCAAACGTTGCAAAATGAAAAACTTTAGTATGGGGAACATAAAAAGACTTAATTACTAGTGAATTGGTAATGATCAAGATGTCACTTTAGTATGGGGAACATATGCTAAGTAACAAAAACTTAATTTAGAGTAATGTAACACTATGAACACTTGCAGTTTTGTGTTTTGTTATGTAAGAACAGACCATATTCATTACGTGTTAGTAAGGGAGAATAACTCTTCTTGTGGTACCACCACCTTATAAAGTCCATACCAAGCAAAGTATATTGAGATGGTACTACTAATAAGCAATACTTCTGAGGTTATAGAGGGAAAACTCATAGTTAATGGCTTACTGGTTGGATAATAAGGCCATGCAGAATAAGGCATTAATGAGTACGCAATAATGACCAATTAAGAGCCAATACATTGCTAATTTGCATGCTAATAAGCACCTAATTAATGGTGACTACGTTCCCCATACTAAAGTGTTACCCAATAATAAGAACAAGAATTAAGGATAAGAATAAGAATAAATATTAGAACAAGATAAAGGGGTTTCCACGCACGTGTTACTGCTTCGGCTGTTCTCCTTGCTCGAAAGGCAAAGGGCCCATGAATGATTTAGGTTGCTCCCTGCATCTATTACATCCTCTCCTCGACAGGCCTGACCCGCTGTCTGTGAGGTCTGTAGAGTATCACGTCTGTCTTCCAGCTTGACCCCTGTTTTCATCGACCTCAGAACGTGTACTTACCCTCCGTGTTCATGAATCTTTATCCTCCATTACTCACGAAACAAGATCAGCCGCACCAACATGTGCCCTGGCTCTGCCGAATGACGGAAGCTAAGCAGGTGTAGGCTTGGCTAAAACTTGGATGGGAGACCTCCGGGGAAAACTTGAGTTGCTGCTGGAAGTGATGTTGGTGGGCCAGTAGGGGGCAGTCTTCCCTCTGGTCCTTAAAAAAAAAACCCATCTTACTGCAGTGACGGAGACAATGTGCTGTAGGAGATGCCGTCCAGATGGCGCTTATCGCAAAGAGTAGGGGGTCCCCCGGTGTCCTGGCAACATCCCCAACCTGGATCTCTCTCCGTCTGGCCACCTAATCATCCCCCCATGTAATTGGCTCAATGATTCTTCACCCCAAGCTGGCGGGTGGCGAGCGTTCTGGCGCCAAAATGGCTGCCGCGCATCACCCAGGTGGTGCTGCACATTGGGGGTGGTTGAGGTGAGCTTCCTCCCTTCACTGTGAAGCGCTTTGGGTGTCTAGAAAAGCGCTGTATAGATGTAATTATTATTATTATTATCATTAAGACTAAAAGCAGGAGACTAAAGACAGTGAAAATATGTCGCTGCTATGCCACCACCCTGTTTTAGAAATATGACCTTCACAGTAATGCAAGTATAGACAGTCGCCGCCGATGGAAATCAGGTCAGCATGTACTGCCGATAGACCCAGGGGCCTAACACCAAATTCTGGGCCCGATACATAATCAGTCTCTGTGGGGCCCCTTTCCATTTTTGTCTCTCACGCGTCACTTTTTTGAGTTCTAGCATACTGTATATTATTTACAATCACAGTAATTAATCTGACTTAACTCACTTGCGGCGACTGAAAAAAATGTATAATATCACTTCAAACTTTGACGCATCTTAGGTCCTGATGCTGACACCCAAGATGTTTATTCCACAGCGAACGCCCACCGTCGGGCCTTCTTGCTTGCAGAGTCATTGATTGGATCTTTAAAGTCCGGTTGTTTTGTCAATCGGCTTTCAGCTGAGAGCAGTGCCAGGCTGCTCAGCCTCTCCTGGAACACCGCTGATCTGAGGTAGTTTCTATCTACCTTGCTGAGAGCCCGCCCCCCCCCCCCAGCAACAGTCACGGGCAGTGTGCAGAGAATCCTGAGTGCTATACACGTTTCTCCAAAAATACTCTGCAGCTGCATCTTACAGACGGCGTTAGGGAGCTCAAGAGGGGACAGAGTATGTGAAAACCCACGTGTTGAGCCAATTGTAACTGAAGTTGTGACACTAATTAGCTAGAAATAAACAGTTGCAAACCAAAACAAACTTTTCAGGCTTCCCGAGCACACACCCCCCCCCCCCGTCCCTGCTGGGCCCTGGTAGGTCCTTCCCCTTTTCCCCCCTACTACGATAACATATAGGCCACGTGGACATCAGTTATACACCATGATGCGTCAACAAAAGCACCACAACACTCTTTTTTTGTGTGTGTCAATGTGGTTTATTTCAGTTCCTTTGAAAAAGACAATCATGGACATATATTGCAGTATTAAATAAGTAATCAATGAATTTTAAAAAATACAAGTTCTGCAAACTACTATTTACAGCAAGAGAACAACCGCTGGGTGGGTCTTTTCACAATTAAAGGTTACATACATGGACGTGTGGGGTTAAAATAGGAACTTATTCCCGTGCTTTTTCATGGACAAACCCTTATACCAGTGTTTCTCAACCCAGTCCTCAAGGAACCCCTATCCTGCATATTTTCTTTGCAACCCTGAATAGGTACCTGTTTGTAGTTATTCAACCAATCAGCAATGAATTTTGTCAGACGTTTGCACACCTTGCATAATTAAGTGCTGCGAGATGATTGGTCGAGTAAGTACAAGCAGGGCTACCCATGCAGGGTTACAATGAAAATCTGCAGGATAGGGGGTCCTTGAGGACTGGGTTGAGAAACACTTTCTTATACTATATCTGACAGTACCAAAAGATGGTCATCTTTATGTTGCTCTGTGATGTATCTGTGATGTATACCTCTGCAATTGCTGCCATTATGGCTAGCTGGAAAGCTAGCCATAATGGCAGCAATCACGTGGTCATTTCCATTGTATATGAAATTACAGAGAGAAGCATACGGACGCAACTTGTTCTTCTTTTTTTTTATTATCCCCCCCCCTTTTCTCCCCAATTGTATCTGGCCAATTACCCCACTCCTCTGAGTCGTCTCGGTCGCTGCTCCAACACCTCTGCCGATCCGGGGAGGGCTGCAGACTACCACATGCCTCCTCCCATACATGTGGAGTCGCCAGCCGCTTCTTTTCACCTGACAGTGAGGAGTTTCACCGGGGGGACGTAGCACGTGGGAGGATCACGCTATCCCCCCCCCCCCAACAGGCACCCCGACAGACCAGAGGAGGCGCTAGTGCAGAGACCAGGACACATCATACCCACATCCGGCCTCCCACCCGCAGACACGGCCAATCGGTTCTGTGCATAACTGTAGTCCACTGACTTCCGGGTTCTACTGCAGCGGTCATACCAGTTTCCTGTTTGTTGGCGTGTGCTATTGACAGTGGCATATTTTTGACCGTGGATAAATGTCGACGGCATGCACAGAACTGTCGACAAACTTGACCTGCGCCTACCAGCAAACGGGTGAAAAGTTTCAAGTTGTATATATCAAATTACGTAGGTGCAGGTGAAAGTTTGTCGACAGTTGTGTGCACGTCGTCGACATTTATCCGGGCTAAATCCTGCAGGCATCGTGAAAAATATGCCACTGTCAATAGCACACGCCAACAAACAGGAAACTGGTATGACCGCTGCAGTAGAAACCGGAAGTCAGTGGACTAGTTATGTGCAGAGTCGATTGTGTCTGTAGGGACGCCCGACCAAGCCGGAGGTAACACGGGGGTTCGAACCATCGATCCCCGTGTTGGTAGGCAACGGAATAGACCGCTACGCTACCTGGACGATCTCTTGGCTTCTTTGTAAACAAGGATACAAGGAAATGCACCAGCTTGTACTTTTGGACTTCCGGAAACGCTCACCTATGCGATGACTTCATACATGCGACACTATGACCCTGTTTACACTTGGTTTTAAAATGCGTTTTGGGCGATGGGATCACAAGTGGACAGCAAGACACACAGCCGTTTCTATCATGCATCTCCAAATGCGTCCTGCTGACCACTTGTGACCAGATTTCATTACTCCGAAGAAGAAGAAGAAGATTTCCTGTTACGTCCTTGTCGGGGACGCATCAGGATGCATTAGCGTTTACACTACAAAAGATATGTGGGTCAAATGCGTCCCGCACCACCTCGGCAAGTGGTTTGAGTTCATAAACGTTTTGCTGGTCGTTTACACTTGTATTTAGCGCTGTCCACTTGTGATCCGATCGTTAAAAACACATTTTAAAACCAAGTGTAAACGGGGTCTACGATAAAGGGAGGACACTGACGATGCTACTTCCACAGGGGCCTTAAAGCCAAATGTAGTCCCTGTCTCCTGAAAGGACACCGTCCAAGCAACTTTCCTGTGTGTGCAGCTGAATTTGCTGAATGGCTCCAAGGGGGGGAGAGCAAGAGAACACATTTGTCAGAAAATAATTCTTGTCAGACTATAATCATCCTAATCATCATTGTTTGCTAACAACATCCTACCCACACGAGAGAAGAACAACTGAATCATAATTACTGCCGTCACATAAAAAGCCTTTGTTTTTTTTTAAGAATTTTACTAGAATCTCACTAATTATTTTTGGATTTGAAAAAGCTGTTTTTTTTTTTTTGATGCAATAAATCCACAAAATTGTTAAAAAATTCCGCCTGAAAACAAGACTTTCCCCCTAAACTGAGCTGACAAGGTCACTTTTTCTCCAACCGGCTGCAGCCATGTGTTTGAACTCCAAACAGAAAAATGCCTCAAAAGCCAAAACTTAAGGAGACACAAGTCAATGCATCTGTTTTACTTATTCTAAATACATTAGCAATATGCATCTATGACCCAGAAAGAAAAGTAATATAATACATTATTTAATGCAAATAAAATATCAGCCGCATTTCTGTTAGCTGTCATTTTCATCTAATACACGGTTTTTGCATAAAATCTGGCAGTATTTGTCTATGGAGCTTGTATAGGTGTATCTGAAATGTAAAAGACCAGACAATGTCAAAGGTTTCTGTCAAAGGTTCTACAAACTCCTTTTGGTCTATGCTTGTGTCTGCGTGTCTCGTTATATATATATATCATTTTAAATGGCCACTGAAAGGAAATTCCTTTCACCTACTTGTTAAGCATTAGACCCAGCTGCAGGATGTTGTTATGTACAGTATTTTACATATGCATTATGTTTCCTCAACATCATTCATCGAGGCCTCAATGGCTGACCCAAAATTAGAGGAGTTCTGCGGGATAGGTGGTCTCCATGTGCAGTCAACAACACAATATGATTTGAGAACTCTGCAGTCCCTGAGGACCGCTGATAAGAGAGCACGACAGTGGAATCGCTTAACGCTGAAATCAGCAATTTTCCTCTCTTAATAATTTCGTCCATTTGCAATGTGATGATGTGGCGCTTCTGTTGGACAGGCATCCCAGATAGCAGACACATTTGGGCCTAATCTGGGGCACTTTTGGTTGGTCGCTTCAGTTACGGCACTGGAAACTGTTGTGTGGGCCAGACGTGGCCCAAATGTAATGAACCGGGCTTGACTTGGGTTACGGCAAGTGTTGTGTGGGCCAGACGGGGCCCAAATGTAATGAACCGGGCTTGACTTGGGTTACAGCACATACTATGTGGGTCAGATGTGGGCCATATAAGGTAGACCTGTGGCTGAGTTGAGGCGGCCACACTCACCCTGAGTCAACGCCGTCGTTCAAGACCAAATGTGGGCCGTAAGATAACTGCAGATGTGGGCCATATTTGGGCCAAAGGTCCTTTGCTATCTGGGAACGCATATTACACTAGAATAGTTGTCCAATAGAGTTCGATGTAGGAGGGCGAGGCGGAGAGAAATACACTTGTTGACACTGATTTTCTCAAGACTACAAACAAGGTGCAGCGGCCATTGTCGCTGGTGCGCCGTCAGCTCAGCAGTAAACAGTCCCCGCCCCTTGCTGAAATGGGACGCTTAGAGCAAAGCTAACGTGGGCAATCTAACGTACTACAAACGCCAGTAGAATATAGTGTAACACTGCTTGACAGTAATATGGATCATATGTCTGACAGAAGCCGAAGCCACATCGGCATCCCGTTTCAATCTCTTTTCCTGATGGAGTCGTTTCCAACCCATGCATGTTTGCCGCTGCGCCGGTGTTTCACCTGCAGGATCTGCAACCACGGTAAAGATACCGCTTCGTATTATCTAACCTGACGTTTTGGTCCAGATGGGAGATTATAACAGCTTATTCAGGGAGAAGAGTTGTGGCTTTCACCTTGAACTTCGCCGTCTTGGTCTGGTTTAGCATGGTTTTATTTATCGAGCCCAGCGGTTTGATTTTCTACACTTCAGCCCAGACCCAAGTGAAAGGGTATTTTACATACGGTAAATATAATCCTGTTTTCTGTGCTAGATCCTGTGGGATTTACCACAGCGGGGCAGGTGACAGGTCAGGTACCTTATTACCGGAAACGGACATTAACGTTCATATCTGATTGTCCAAACTTACTGTGCTCTTTCACCTGTTAAACCTACTTACATGGGGGACGAAAGAAGGCCGAGAGAAAAAAGAAGGAGGGAAGTGGTTGGCCAGTTCATTTTCACGTGGGTTAAGTTTAGCCCGAATTAGAAGTTGCTCTGGTTTTAACACGATCTTAAAATATAACCGTCCAGTCGCCGGCAGCTAGTCCAGGGTGTCTGGCTCGGCGTCCATGCAAGTCTCCCAGGGGTTGCGCGGCATGTGGGGCATGGAGATGAGAAGCAACGCAACTCCGCTGAGGAGCAGCAGGGTGAAGGAGGCGCAGGCACAGGCGAAAGACCAGGAGTAGTAGTATTCAATCCAGATGGTCTCGTCGCTGTCAATCATCCGCTTGACAGACTGGCGCATGACCTCGACAGAGATCAGGATACAAAGGCCTTTCGTGCAAGGGACGGAAAGAAAGAGGTGCAGACAAAAGTCAAACATTGGGAGATTTGCTCGCACAGGCAAGGCTGTATGTTGTCTTTCACATCTCCCGAGTCACTTGTATGGTACATGTATGTAGGCCACAAGGACGGTTGTTGGCCCATGCAAGCAAACGCCAGTCTAACGCAACACAAACACAAACTGGGAAACAAACTCGCAAATTACAAAACGAAAGGGTAAAGCAGCAGCAAACTAAAGGCAGAGCAACCTGCAAGTCTCACGTCCCGACTCTAGGGGTACGCTCACGCATGCCCGAACTTAACACGGGCAAACATTCGTCTCCCGTCCACTCCCGGTGTACGCGGGCGAAGGGGCGAATAAAGCATTCGCTCGCGGTAGCGAAGGGAAATTTGCGTTTTCGCTTCGCGGGGAGTTCCACTTTGGTGAACTTTGACCAGCGAAGGGAAGCGTTGTGAGCCAGGATGGAGGAGACTGACTGCTGCTGATCACGACCACTAGAGAAGGCCACACGACGACTTGTGGCTTACCTTTCAGTGGTGATGTGTCGGTCGTGAAGGGACGGCTCCGGCTCCTCGGTGAACAACGGGAGCCGGCTCCCTTTTTTTCCTCGCTATGTTTTAGTAAATTCACACCAGACCAGATTGTTGGATGATCCTACAACAGGGGTCCCCAATTACTTTTCATAGCGGGCCACTTTTAGGGCCACTTTTAAAACCACGGGCCACTCAACCTCCAGCAGCACGTTGTTCGTTAGTTTGTTTTGGTGTCGATACGTTGCAGGTATTATAATTTAAACAGAGATTTTTCATCTATTTTTCGATATATTACTAGTCTTACTAAGAAATTTTAAAAAAAATTTTTGGTAGGGAAACAAAAAAATTCTTCCTTCTGGCATTTCTCCAAAAATTCTCGCGGACCATAAATCAACCCGTCACGGGCCGGACGTGGCCCGCGGGCCGCCTATTGGGGACCCCTGTCCTACAACGTGTTTGCTGAATACGACCCAGAGGTGTCTCACTCTGGTAATAACACGAGGAGCCGAGCGCGGGGCGACTTGCATGTTGCGCCGGGCGCCGACACACAAAACAGCTCAAAAGGCTCAGCACACATGATGTGTAATAGTGTGGGATGTTTTCACATTATTAACACGCATCATTTGTCGTACATCATTTGGCTCTTGTTGCTGAACTGAGCCAAATGATCCGGCTCACTGCAGAGCCAGAACCGGGGCCGTCCGGGTAGCGGGGCCTTCTGTTCCGCTGCCTACCAACATGGGGGGGATCGCCGGTTCGAAGCGGGCGTCCCCTACAGACACAACTGGCCGTTTCTGCGGGTGGGAAGCCGGATGTGGGTGTGTGTCCTGGTCGCTGCACTAGCGCCTCCTCTGGTCGGTCGGGGCGCCTGTTCGGGGGGGGAGGGAGAACTGGGGTGAAACTCCTCACTGTCAGGTGAAAGGAAGCGGCTGGCGACTCCACATGTATAGGAGGAGGCATGTGGTAGTCTGCAGCCCTTCCCGGATCAGCAGAGGGGGTGGAGCAGAGACCGGGACGGCTCGGTGGAGTGGGGTAAGTGGCCAGATACAATTGGGGGGGGGGGGCAAAGAATAGACACGAGAGGAGAAGCATCACACGTGCACACGGTGGCCTGTATGTGCAAGCAAATTAACGTAAGGACACAGGACACAGACTCACATCCGGCTTCCCACCCGCAGCCACGGCCAATTGTGTCTGTAGAGACGCCCGACCAAGCCGGAGGTAACACGGGGATTCGAACCGGCGATCCCCAATGTTGGCAGGCAATGGAATAGACCGCTACGCTACCCGGACCCCCCCCCCCCCCACACACACACACACAAACATTTAACCATATGATAACCATAAGCAAGCATTTTCTAGGGGTGACCCCCCTCATCTGACCTGCGAAGGCGAAGAACATCCCGGCAGGCCTGAGCAGGTAGTCCCTCCCCTTCCCGAAGGAGAAGACGACGCAGAGGGTTCCCAGGATCATGAAGAACAGGCTGAAGATTGCGATGGCCGCCGCCGAAATGTTGTACTCTGCCGAGGGAAGAGGGAGAGAGAAAACAAGAGAGGCGCACAATGAGCGGTGAAAGAGAAAGGGAGGGATCAGGAAAGGAAAGCAAGAGGGGGGAGAAAGCGGACGGGGGAAACACCGGGAGGGAGACACAAGAAGAGCCAGGAAGGGGACGAGTTTGAGAGGAGAGGAAAGTAGAAATGAAGTGAGACATGGGTGAGATAAGATGGCAGCCGGCGGGAACACAACAAGCCCCCCCCAACCCATACGACCACACGGGTCCTCTAATGCGACCCACAGGAGCGTTTCCTACATCAGCGCCCCCTACCGGCGGCAGGAGATATGCCACAGATACGTTTCGCCTCTGTGCATTGTGGGTTTTTAAAACAAGGTGAGAACAATAGAATGTGCAGTCAGGGTGTTTTTGTGTCCTTACGGGGAAAGTAACGTATTATATTTACGGAGGACGGCGAGGAAGTAGCTGAAAACATCACTATAGGTCGTAATAAACTGCTTGTACAAACCACCTACGGGGTCCTTTTTTGGTGTAGGATGGTCTCTGGGAGCAAGAGGGGGAGGCTGTAGAGTCATTTGCATAATAACAAGCATCTCAATATTGTGCTCCAGCAAACGATGACAGATACTCTTTGAAAACAAACGCCAGTTAAAATAAATAACAGTCATTTATCCACAGTCTTTATACACGGCGGATAAAACGCTGGATGCTCATAACGAGGCGATTAGAGGAGCTCGTTCTCCTCCTCCACCCTTGTTTCTCCTTTATTAGATGAAGGTAATTTAGCTCCCCTTGCTTTTTAACTCTCCGACTGTGATAAAGACGATCTTCCCAGCGTGCAGCATTGCCTCTTTTTTTGCACTACAGCAGCGTTGCATTGCCAACAGCAGAACAGCCCTGTGTGTGTGTCTGTGTATACCATCTCACACATTAACTTGTGTGTGTGTGTGTGTTTGCTCAACTGTGTGTGCGCTTCAGTTCTGGCACATTCTATCATTTTTCTGGACAATTTGTTCCATGCTTCTTCGTGCATCGTATTTCTCCCAGTGCTACGGTGCGACACACTGCTTGAACGTGTACACATTAATGTACTCATTAATACTTATTGGATCCATCTATGGTGCGAGAAATGATCTGCTGTCCATAATTCGCGCTGTAATGTCCCGCTGCATTTTGTATCTCAAGTCCTGTTGTCATTCTATCACGTATGTCAGATTTTACTTGGGAAGGCTGTATATTACAAATAACTTTTGTGTCAAGTAAAATCTGCAGTAGTTTGATGGTGCTTGTCAATTGAAATGACTTCAGACGCCAACCTCCATCTGTCCGCAAGTGCACAAGCACGTCTTTGTGCGATTTCCTTCTTCCTCTTGTATCTGTGTCTGTTTCTGCACACGCGCGTGTTTCTGTGGCGGTTCTTCTTGCAGCCATTGGCTGACTCCTCTCGCTCCCCACTTAGACAGGTCCTCAGGCAGGACCTTGGATTTCTTAAACTGCAAAAAATGCAAACAACAGAGGCGTTGCCGCCAAGATGTAGCATCCCTTCGAAAATACTTCTTGCCGAAGGAGGTAAAATAAGGAGATAAAAAAGGGAGGATAGTGTTGCCATGTTTGTTTTTTTTTTCCTGATCTTGGCTGATTTAATAACAAGGAAATGGGAGATGTGGGTGCAGAATCCACCTGGAGGAAAACTTGGAAAATATACCTGTTCAGGCGAGAAGGTCACTGTACACATGCACGATGCACAAATATTTGATGATGCAATTATGCATAATTACGCAGCCAAAAGCTGCCATCAGAGTGAACAGTGCTTATATGAATGCATGCACGCATGCAACAAGGGTGCATTTGTGCATTTATTTGTACTGACACACGCAAACCTGCTTTTGTGTGTGCAACGTTCAAGTGTACGCATGCATGCATTTGTGTGTGTGTGTGTGTGTCAGTGAAAAGTCATGAATGCCGTTAAGCTCCGACTGTCCTTCCTCCCCACAGTAATCTGTACCTGCCTATGTGTCACCAGGTCTGCCAGTCATAGATGGGCATTCTGGGTCTACTGAACCGTCTTCCTGGCTCCCTGGCCTAACACAGGAGGAAGGGAGGATGTGAAGATGAAGAGGCACCCACCTTTCTGGGTCTTGACTTCAAAAAGTTCTGCCTCTTCCCCCGACGTGAAGTGTTTGAAGTAGGAACAGTTTTTTGCTGCAGGATTAGACAGGGGGGGGTGACAGAGGAAGAGGGGATGAGGGGGAAAAAAGAGACGAAAAAGAGATGAAAACACTGATTGAAGTGGAGAGCGCAGGTGGCTTTGGTTGTGTCTGCCTCCCCATGCATCTGCACTACCAATGAGCCTAAGAAGACAAATCTCTCAAAGGACGCCATTAGAGGGGCCCACCAAGGCACGAGCAGCATTAATGAGGAAAACACAACACACACACACACAACGCTGGAAGCAACTCTGACATGAGAAAAAACCCAGGGTGTTAAACGTTATGCAAATATACACTGATGAGCGAAAACATTAGGACCACGCACAGGTGAATAATGTTGATCATCTCCGAGCAAGGGCACCTATCAAGGTCTGGGTAGATCAGATGGTAAGCGAACAATATGTTCTTGCAGTTAACGTGTTGGATGTTGCACGCAGGAGAAATAGGCAGGAGTGCAGACCTGAGCGACTCTGACAAGGCCAGACAGCAGGGTCGGGGCATCACTGAAATGTCAAGGCTTGTGGGGCGATTCCGGTCGGCGGTGGTGAGTCCGAAGGGACAAACCACAAACCGGTGACAGGGTGTTGGGCACCCAAGGCTCATCGACGCGCCGGGGCAACGAGGGCTATCTGCCTGGTCCGAACCAATGATAGTTACAGGAGGAATGTGTCAGTCACAACACGCTGCTGTGTGTCGGGTTGCGTAGCCACAGACTGCTCAGAGGGCCCACGGTGACCCTGTCCACTCTCGAGAGCACCTACAATGGGCATGCGAGCATTGGAAGGGAACCTCGGAGCAGTGGAAGAAGGTTGCCTGGTCCAGTAAGTCCTGTTTTCTTTTCGATCACGCGGTGGCTATGAAGGTGTGCACCATTTACCTGTTGACACCAGGAGGCACTGTGGGAAGGCGACAAGGCGGCGGAGGCAGTGTGATGCTCTGGGCAATGTTCTGCTGGGAAACCCTGGGTGTGGCCATTCATGTGGATGTTACTTTGACACGTCCCACCTGCCGAAACATGGTTACAGACCATGTACACCCCTTCATGGCAGTGGTATTCCCTGATGGCAGTGGCCTCCTTCAGCAGGATAAGGCGCCCTGCCACACTGCACACATTGTGCGGGAATGGGTTGAGGAACACGATGAAGTGAAGGTGTTGCGCCCTGGCCTCCAAACTCTCCAGATCTCAACTGGACCGAGCACCTGTGGAATGTGCTGGACTGACAAGTCCGATCCACAGCGGCTCCATCTCGCAACTCACAGGACTTGAAGGATCTGCTGCTAACGTTTTGGTACCGGCTACCACAGGACACCTTCAGTGGTCTTGTAGAATCCACGCCTCGGTGGGTCGTGACTGTGTTGGCAGCACACGAAAGACCAACGGCATATTAGGTGGTTCTCATGATTTGGCTCATCAGTGAAGCGTTGTACATGCTCGATACTATCTCATTAAGTCACCTTGTTATTCATTTACTTGCTTTTGCTCAGTTCTGGCTGCAAAACAAGTCACTCCAGCACCAGTGCCTCTACTCGAACGGCAAAACCTCGAGTGCAGCAATATGTGAACTTGTTGAAATAGGTGGATCAAACAGGGAATGAGCTCATGCAATGCAAGTGGGCATGCAGTTGCCATAGAAATATGCCGGAGTGTCTGTGGCGGAGTTGAACAAAATATATTACACGAGTACAAGCGAGAGAAATATACAAAAAAACAAAACAAACAACGAGGAGAACGGTGCACCCACCTTTTTGATAATGGGGATGTGGGACATGACCCTGAAACCACAGCAGTGTTTTGCATTTTGCTCTCCTTTCAAAATAAAATACGTTCCCAATTCAAATCCTTTTACTCCAGCCAGCTACCCCCACTCTCCAGAAACCATACCCCAGGCGACGCCTAGCTACCAGATGCTTCTCTCTCCTCCCGCTGCATTAATCGCAGTTTTGCGCTGTGTTTTTGGACAAACTTCAGTTCTATAGCCATATCCACTAATAGAGGGGGAAAATCCCACGACATGTATATTATCTGTTTACCGAGTCCCGAGTTCAGCTGGGTAGGGGGGGAGGTGTCACAGCCCCGGCCGTGCCTCCACTTGTTTCACCTGAACCCACCCGGCCTGCACACATGCCTTCTTCCGTCAGCGGATCCACTCAACAGTATATCTACTCCGCTTCTCCATCCACTCATCGCCTCATCGTGGTAGTCTCTCGCGTTCTCGGCCGTTCTGCAACAGCATACTCAGAGTTGCCCTCGTGTTGTTCGCGTTACCTGTATTTACCGTGTCTCTTTATGCTTCCAGGATCCCTACTCTCCGGATCCCCCTGCCTGCCTGCCTGCCTGCCTCGCCTGCTCGCTTCCTCATCCATTTGTCCTGCTAAGCTCAGCTTTGCCATCCACCATCCAGCTCAGCCCAGCTCTGACATCCGCCATCGCCGCCCTTCTTTCTGCCTAGCCTGCCGTTCCCCTTCATTCCTGCGATAAACCCCTTTCACATGACTTAATTCTACTGTCTGTGTCTGTGTCTGGGTCTACCGCGACTGATCATAACAGGAGGGATGGTAAAGGCCGAGTGACCCTCCTCTAATCACTCTTCACCATTTTTTTCTTTTGAGTAATCCATAAAGTGGACAGGCCTTTGCCCCGCCCACGCAGATGGACAATGCATATGTATATGTTTGTGTTTGTTTGTTTACACGTGTGTGTGTGTGTGTGTGTGCGTGTGTGTGCGTCCGTGCATCGGGCAACAGCGGAGCTGTTTGTTACCCAGGATGAGAGCGATGAGAGAGTAACGAGAGGTAACCTAGCAACAGGCTGCCGCTGGTCTTTGCCGGTCTAATCTATTTTCCCATGTAAAGGCATATCAAGGATGTGTGTGTGCGCGTGTGCGTGCGTGTGTGTTCTTCTGAGACTCACTGAGTTTTTAAACCATCAGAGTGAGGACATTTTTGCAAAGCCAGGACATTTCGGCCGGTCTGCACTTCTTTAAGGCTCTAGTATTTGAAGGTTAGGACTTGGGTTTAGGGTTAGGGTTAGGACATGCATTAGGTTAAGGTTAGGGTAGGGGTTAAGGTTAGGACTTGGGTTTAGGGTTGAGGTTAGGACATGGATTAGGATAAGGTTAGGGTAGGGGTTAAGGTTAGGACTTGGGTTTAGGGTTGAGGTTAGGACATGGATTAGGATAAGGTTAGGGTAGGGGTTAAGGTTAGGACTTGGGTTTAGGGTTGAGGTTAGGACATGGATTAGGTGAAGGTTAGGGTAGGGGTTAAGGTTAGGACTTGGGTTTAGGGTTGAGGTTAGGGCATGGATTAGGTTAAGGTTAGGGTAGGGGTTAAGGTTAGGACTTGGGTTTAGGGTTGAGGTTAGGACATGGATTGGGTTAAGGTTAGGGTAGGGGTTAAGGTTAGGACTTGGGTTTAGGGTTGAGGTTAGGGCATGCATTAGGTTAAGGCTAGGGTAGGGGTTAAGGTTAGGACTTGGATTTAGGGTTGAGGTTAGGACATGGATTAGGTTAAGGTTAGGGTAGGGGTTAAGGTTAGGACTTGGGTTTAGGGTTGAGGTTAGGGCATGGATTAGGTTAAGGTTAGGGTAGGGGTTAAGGTTAGGACTTGGGTTTAGGGTTGAGGTTAGGGCATGGATTAGGTTAAGGTTAGGGTAGGGGTTAAGGTTAGGACTTGGGTTTAGGGTTGAGGTTAGGGCATGCATTAGGTTAAGGTTAGGGTAGGGGTTAAGGTTAGGACTTGGGTTTAGGGTTGAGGTTAGGACATGGATTAGGTTAAGGTTAGGGTAGGGGCTAAGGTTAGGACTTGGGTTTAGGGTTGAGGTTAGGACATGCATTAGGTTAAGGTTAGGGTAGGGGTTAAGGTTAGGACTTGGGTTTAGGGTTGAGGTTAGGGCATGGATTAGGTTAAGGTTAGGGTAGGGGTTAAGGTTAGGACTTGGGTTTAGGGTTGAGGTTAGGACATGGATTAGGATAAGGTTAGGGTAGGGGTTAAGGTTAGGACTTGGGTTTAGGGTTGAGGTTAGGGCATGGATTAGGTTAAGGTTAGGGTAGGGGTTAAGGTTAGGACTTGGGTTTAGGGTTGAGGTTAGGACATGGATTAGGTTAAGGTTAGGGGTTAAGGTTAGGACTTGGGTTTAGGGTTGAGGTTAGGACATGGATTAGGTTAAGGTTAGGGTAGGGGTTAAGGTTAGGCGTGTATTTCTGATGGTTAAGGTTGGGGTTAAGGGCTGGTGTGTGCGTGTGTGTGTCAGGGGACAGAAGAGCTATGATGAGACGGAGGCCGGCTCACGGAGCAACATTAAGGTGCAAACACATTAGCTTCATTAGCCTGTTCTCACGTGGGCTCGAATAACGGCACATGTGTGTATTTGTGTTGCGTGGCCAGGAGTCAGATTCACAACAGTCTTGATGAAGACATTATCGGCCCAACGCACAAAGGCAATATAGCAAGCTCTTCAAAACACCCAACTCTAACACTACCGTGCTCCAGAAGGGCAGCAGAACACAGCAACGCGGATCACAGACCTGGACGACGTTACCTAACAGGCGAATTCGGCCTCTGTGAGACGGCGTTAGCCTATCGCCGTGAACAGTACA
Source organism: Lampris incognitus (assembly GCF_029633865.1). Taxonomy (NCBI): domain Eukaryota; kingdom Metazoa; phylum Chordata; class Actinopteri; order Lampriformes; family Lampridae; genus Lampris; species Lampris incognitus. Next base: position 55,471,318 of record NC_079220.1, on the reverse strand, counting down.
CATGGCCACTGTAACTCATGGTCAGGGTAATTTGCATATGAAGCTGATCGCTGGTTTGGGTCGTTATGCCGCCGTATTGTTTACGAGGGTGGGGGTACCCGCAGTCAGGTGAGACTGAAGAGGTCGCTGAGACGAGGATGAAACGTTTCTCCCACTAAACGCGGCGTCCGGATGAACCGACCCAACTCTCCATGACCTGTTGGTTTCCATTCCAAAGCACCCCTGAATTCTGATTCTGATTCTGACCTCTCTCCCTCCGGTCTGCAAAGCAAGTGCACGAGCTACATGAGGTTCTTTGTGACCACCGGCAACGCTAATGAGAAACGAAGTCGCCCCTCTGTGAAACACACCCGCTTCTGTCCGCAGGGACGCACAAAGTCAGCAAAAACCCAAAGTTCAGATCTCACGGGTGTCTTGGGTCAATCGGATGGGCCTGACTGTGCCATCTAGTGATGCGGCCGGCCCGGCTTTGGACCTTCCCCGCATGTCGTACCCCACTTTTTGTCTTCGCCCCGCGTTTCCCGTCCGCCCCTAGAGCCAACGCCGCCGTTGATACGATCCCAGAGGAAATCCAGGCTCTGCTCCGGGCGCCGAGACACCGACCACAGCAGGGTGCGGCGCAGAGCGGAGGGGGGTCCGTTTGGGCCCCGTGTCATTGACCTTGCAGGCGAGCTAATGGGGACGCTTAGTTCCGAGGGAGGAGGGCGATTAGGGTGAGGTAGCGCCTGTCACTTCGGTTTTGCCTCCTTCCATTAAACTTTCTAGCCTTTCCGCGGCCTCGTCTATCCCACAGCCAGTTCCTCCCTTCCGCTCCCTTTGCTCAGGTTACACCTCTCCGCCCCCCCCCCCCTCCTCCCTACCGCTTGTCCCACCCGTGTGTGCGTTCGTTTGTCTTTTTCCACCTCTCTCCTCGAACTAAACTTTCCCTTTCATCCTCCTTTCATTTTAACACGCCCACAGCCGTCGATCCCCCTATTTCCCCCCCCTCGCCCCAACCCGTTTAGCTCCATCCCGGAGCTTTGGGGAGGCAGACGGACAAAACTAATTGACTTTTAACCGGGTTTTTTTTTTTTTGAAGCATTTTCAATTTTTTCCCCCCATAGAAAATGTGACAGTGTGTAACTAGGCAGAGGTCGTTTAAATCCTGGAAGTGGTTTCTTTTTTAGGGAGGAAACAGACAGGAGAGGGGCTTTGTTCTTCTTCTTCTTCTTCTTGCTCTTCTTCTTCTTCTTGTTCTTCTTCTGCCGGCCCAGAATGACCCATAAATTCTGGGTCAATGTGAAGAGGACGGGGCGGCGTTGGTGTTTGCAAACATACCCCACCAGGAGTGCTCACATCTGGGTCACAACGGCACCAGAGAGTCCTCGTGGCCTCGCGGACCCTTCTCTCTCTCTCTGTGAGGGTTTGTGTGTCCGCCGACGGAGTCGACTTGATTACGGACGTCGCGAAAAAAGGTGTTTCTGAACGTCTCCCATCATCCTGGGTTGCCACACATGTAACGCAACCCCCCAAAGACAAACACGCACACATGCACACTCACACCCACACCCACAAACAGGTGTACAGAGACACACACACAAACACACAAAACAGACGTACGCACATGCTCACCCACAAGCAGACGTACACACACACACACCCAAAACAGACGTACATACACACACACACAAAAAGACGTACATACACACACACAAACAGACACACACACACACACACACACACACACACACACAAACAGACGTACATACACACACACAAACAGACACACACACACACACACAAACAGACGTACATACACACACACAAACAGACACACACACACACACACAAAAAGACGTACATACACACACACAAACAGACACACACACACACACACACACACACACACAAACAGACGTACATACACACACACAAACAGACACACACACAAACACACAAACAGACGTACGCACATGCTCACCCACAAGCAGACGTACATACACACACACAAACAGACACACAAACAGATGTACAGAGACACACACACAAACACACAAACAGTCGTACACACATGCTCACCCACAAGCAGACGTACACACACACACACCCAAAACAGACGTACATACACACACACAAACAGACACACACACACACACACAAACAGACCGTACATACACACACAAACAGACACACACACACACACACAACAGACGTACATACACACACACAAACAGACACACACACACACACACAAACAGACACACACACACAAACAGACGTACACACAGACTCACCCATAAATAGACACACAAATACACACAAACAGACGTGCATACACACACACACAAACAGACACACACACACACACACAGACGTACATACACACAGCACACAAACAGACACACACACACACACAAACAGACGTACACACAGTCTCACCCATAAATAGACACACACATACACACAAACAGATGTACACACACACTCGCACACCCACAAACAGACACACACAAACATGCTCACCCACAACACACCAACACACATATGAGGATACACCATTTCTTTCCCAGCCACGTAGCAGGATGTGATTCATCAGGGGTGTGCTTGGTCCTCGCAGCACTGGAGCTGTCATGGAAGTTGTGGGAAGATAATACCACAAGTCACCCGGCATCGCTGCCTTGTTGCTGCCGTTGTTATGCAACCGATTCACAAAGCCAAGGTAACTGCGCGGGCTTGCGTATGCGCCCCTTGATGATCCACACCCCCTCTTTCTGTGGAAGAGCAGAAGCATGTTATGAAGCCCAGTCACCGCCGCCTGCCAGGGGTACACATCTACAACAGGGTGAAATGCCGTTTCCCGTCGATCAGGGGGCTTTTCTTTTGCTTGTGGGGCCTTGCCCCTGCCTTCAGTGCCACCTACCCCCAACCAAAACGCACACCAACCGAGGACTCATGTGACCAGAGTAGTGTCGGGCTTGTGACTCAACAGGTAATTATTACAGGTCACATGACTCGTCTCACAAGTAATATAACGGCTTTACTTATCGCTCCTTGGGAGGAGCAATTTGACAAACCACGTTATGATCCAACGCCCAGCAAATTAGACTTACAGCATCTCGAAACTCGAGTTTCCTCACTCCTGTGCTTCTGCAGGAATGATCGGGGGGGGGGGGGAGGCTGGGGATGACGTCAGCGTCTCACAGCATCTCGAAACTCGAGTTTCCTCACTCCTGTGCTTCTGCAGGAATGATCGGAGGGGGGGGGGGCTGGGGATGACGTCAGCGTCTCACAGCATCTCGAAACTCGAGTTTCCTCACTCCTGTGCTTCTGCAGGAATGATCGGGGGGGGGGGGGGGGCTGGGGATGACGTCAGCGTCTCACAGCATCTCGAAACTCGAGTTTCCTCACTCCTGTGCTTCTGCAGGAATGATCGGAGGGGGGGGGCTGGGGATGACGTCAGCGTCTCACAGCATCTCGAAACTCGAGTTTCCTCACTCCTGTGCTTCAGCAGGAATGATGGGGGGGGGGGCTGGGGATGACGTCAGCGTCTCACAGCATTTCGAAACTCGAGTTTCCTCACTCCTGTGCTTCTGCAGGAATGATCGGAGGGGGGGGGGGGCTGGGGATGACGTCAGCGTCTCACAGCATCTCGAAACTCGAGTTTCCTCACTCCTGTGCTTCTGCAGGAATGATCGGGGGGGGGCTGGGGATGACGTCAGCGTCTCACAGCATCTCGAAACTCGAGTTTCCTCACTCCTGTGCTTCTGCAGGAATGATGGGGGGGGGCTGGGATGACGTCAGCGTCTCACAGCATTTCGAAACTCGAGTTTCCTCACTCCTGTGCTTCTGCAGGAATGATCGGAGGGGGGGGGCTGGGGATGACGTCAGCGTCTCACAGCATCTCGAAACTCGAGTTCCTCACTCCTGTGCGTCTGCAGGAATGATCGGGGGGGGGGGTGACGTCAGCATCTGACAGCATTTCGAAACTCGAGTTTCCTCACTCCTGTGCTTCTGCAGGAATGATCGGAGGGGGGGGGCTGGGGATGACGTCAGCGTCTCACAGCATCTCGAAAACTCGAGTTTCCTCACTCCTGTGCTTCTGCAGGAATGATCGGGGGGGGGGCTGGGGATGACGTCAGCGTCTCACAGCATCTCGAAACTCGAGTTTCCTCACTCCTGTGCGTCTGCAGGAATGATCGGGGGGGGGGGGGGTGACGTCAGCATCTGACAGCATTTCGAAACTCGAGTTTCCTCACTCCTGTGCTTCTGCAGGAATGATCGGAGGGGGGGGGGATGACGTCAGCGTCTCACAGCATCTCGAAACTCGAGTTTCCTCACTCCTGTGCTTCTGCAGGAATGATCGGGGGGGGGGGCTGAGGAGGACGTCAGTGTCTCACAGCATCTTGAAACTCGAGTTTCCTCACTCCTGTGCTTCTGCAGGAATGATCGGGGGGGGGGGGGGTGACGTCAGCGTCTCATGGTTTGGACGTTTAACATGAAACCCACCCAGCCAGGAAAAAAACCAACCTTTCTTAGCTGCCATGTCTGCTCAGTGGTTGCCTGCATCATCTGAGACGGCTCAATTACAACGAAAATTAATTGGGAATGGAGATAACATATCCTCTCTGGGTAATTCACCTTAAATTGGATATATTATATAACTTTTTGTTATACAACTGGTTTTGTGTGTGTGTGTGTGTGTGTGTGTGTTATATACGGAGTCGAGGGAATCCGGATGGCGAGCCGCCGATAATGTAACAACCGGGATTATCTGGATACCGATAATGTAACAATGTAACAATGCAACAATGTAACAATGTAACAAGAGTTACATTAATGTGTTCTATTGTAACGGGAGTCTGAGATTCCGATTGGACCGGAAATGTAAAGCGCTTTGAGTGGCTGTTGCAGCTAGAAAAGCGCTGTATAAAATGCAGCTTGATTGATTGATTGATTGATTGATTGATTGATTGATTGATTAGTTTTTAGCAGTAGCACACGAATGGTTTAGTGTTTTTGTTTTTTCGATGGTGAGTAATTGTACTGAAAGTGAATGGACATTAGCATTAGCTAATTAGCTGACATTAGCATTAGCTAATTAGCTGACATTCGCTACATAGAGTTATTAGCTTGAAAGACAATACTGCGTTGTAAATATGGAGTCGGAGAGTTAATGATGGAACAATGCCGCTCTAGCGGACTGTATCGTGTAGTACACCTGCTACGAAAGTTACGTACCTGAAAGTGCACCACCGCTGCCAGGATCAGCCCGATTTAGTTGGAGGCCTACGATCGAAGCGCTCCCGTTTAAGTTTAGTTTCGCCTGGTTGCACGTACAACCACAAACAGCACGTGTTGCCCCCCCCCCTCGAAACGACATTTTATATGTAGGTTGGCAACTTAACACGAACACCAACAGCTAACACTTCCTCAGCCAAATCCGCCGCCGGTCTGTGATACCGCTTCCGCCACACACCGGAAGTATTACCCATAATCGTTTCCCCCAGTGACCCGGTAGAGGCTAGTTCCCGTCGATGCAGAGAACGGAAATGGAGTAGAGAACGGTCAACTGAGCATGCGCGAAATGCCTCTACCGCGCCTCCACACGCCCCGCGTAGCACCCAGGCGCTAGGATTCTAGGAAGCCCCGCCCCTACTCTGCGTCTGATTAGCTAACTTTAACCCTAACCCCGCCCTAACCCTAACCTTAACCTACCCAAACAACGGAGGCGACGAGTACTTGCGCATGCTCAGTTGACCGTTCTCTGCATCGATGGGAACTAGCCTCTACCCAGTGACTCCCACCCCGGAAACTCGTGGACAGGTGCAGCCCTCTAGCTGTCTTATGCTGCGTCCCAGACATTTCCGACCTCCTACTAGAAAAAGTACAGTGGACCGCCACCCAGAGTCGGGGTTCCCACCTGTGAACTCGGGGCAAAGCCATCTTCCCCGACTTCATGCGGAAGCCGTTGTCTGACGTCACACAACAATGGCCACACCCATAGTTAATGGTTAACGAAGCCTCAAGGCAACGTAAAGTATAGGAGGGTTTCCGTGCCACGTCGTCGCAGAGATGCGTGCGCAACTAGGGGGCAGAAAGCAGCTACAGCGCAGAGAGACGTTAACCGAGATAGAGCTCAGATCCAGCGGAGATGACCGCACTGCTGACAGGTCAGCTGTTTAGACTCCTACCAATAAAAACACCACTCCATCACGGTCAGCCATCTTGCTTTCTTTCCTTTTTTCACGTTTGCACGCGGAAGGTCGGAAACTGGGAACCCCAGCTGAGGAATCCCGGCCTCGGGCTGCGAATGGGACGCAGCCTTAGAGGGCCTGGGAGTAGAGGGGGCGAGTCGAGTGAAATAGCAGCACAGTTCCCGTGAGCTGCGCCTTAGTTTAGGAGCTGATCTGAGGCGCTGGGGTCCAGACAGACCTCCCTCCGCCTCGTCTTCTTCCAGTGAGAACTGTGAGCCACACATGAGAACGTGTTCACGGAGAACCCTGCCGTGAAGGTCCCAATCAACTCAGCGTATTGGGAGGGTTGTTTTTTTCCCCAATTTTTTTTTTTTGGGTCACTCATCTCGATAAAGAGGGCGGCACGGTGGTGCAGTGGTTGGCACGGTCGCCTTACAGCAAGAAGGTGCTGGGTTCGAGCCCCGGGGTAGTCCAACCTTGGTGGGTCGTCCCGGGTCGTCCTGTGTGTGGAGTTTGCATGTTCTCCCCGTGTCTGTGTGGGTTTCCTCCCACAGTCCAAAGACATGTAGGTCAGGTGGACCGGCCGTACTAAACTGCCCCTAGGTGTGTGTGTGTGTGGGCCCTATGTGATGGCCTGGCGGCCTGTCCAGGGTGTCTCCCCACCTGCCGCCCAGTGCCTGCTGGGGTAGGCTCCTGAGAGCAGGATAAGCGGTTGGGTGATGGATGGATGGATGGATCTCGGTAGGAGCTCGATGAGATCAAAACACACATTCAATTTCTATTGTAGAAAATGGATGCTGATAGTGAGAGAGAGGGGGGGGGGCATGAGGGATGAGCTGCTGAACTGGATTTGAACTCACATCCTGACACGTCCTGTGCCACTAAAGGAAGGCGGCCAAAGAGTCTGAATCCCTCATAGATGTTGCTGGAAGTCTCGTTTTTAGCAGCGGGACTCGGCACATCCTAGCGCCCCCTGCAGTGACGTCAGATCACGGATCAAAAGGTTGTTGACAATTTGGGCTTATTTTCGTCTTGGGTTTTCGCCGGTGAAATTAACACTGCTTCATTAGTGGAGACACTAACGCCACGCGACAACTGTGATGTGCTCATGACCCGTGGCTGACACCGCGCGCTGCCGCCCCTGTCAGGCAGCATAGCGTCTGTTGCTCCCCAGACAACGGACACACACACACACACACACAATAGATGCACAAGTAAATGAAGTTAACGTTTAGCTAGAAAAGAATCTCCGCGAGGCAGTGAAAACCAAACAGACTGACACACAGAGATAGATAGATAGATAGATAGATAGATAGATAGATAGATAGATAGATAGATAGATAGATAGATAGATAGATAGATAGACAGACAGACAGACAGACAGACAGACAGACAGACAGACAGACAGATAGACAGATAGATAGATAGATAGATAGATAGATAGATAGATAGATAGATAGATAGATAGATAGATAGATAGATAGATAGATAGATAGATAGATAGATAGATAGACAGACAGACAGACAGACAGACAGACAGACAGACAGACAGACAGACAGACAGACAGACAGACAGACAGACAGACAGACAGACAGACAGACAGACAGACAGACAGATAGACAGATAGATAGATAGATAGATAGATAGATAGATAGATAGATAGACAGACAGACAGACAGACAGACAGACAGACAGACAGACAGACAGACAGACAGACAGACAGATAGACAGATAGACAGATAGATAGATAGATGGAATAGTGTGCGTGTGTGGGTCTGTGTGTGTTTCTACATGTGTATATTTGTGTGCACATCTTTTGAACAAAGAAATTAACGCGGTTAAGGTGGCGTTTCTTTCATCGCTCAAGGATTTCTCTGTAGACATTTTCCAATGGAAGATGCTCCTGCCTGGCCTCTTTTAATTCCCTGAGCCAATTACAGGACCTGTCTCTGCCAGTCTCTGCTATTCCGGATCGTTCTGAGAGCCCGGGGAGCCGACAGTAGTCTGCTGTGCAGACACCCATTATGTACACTCACAACTGGACCCATGTTGAGATGTAATTTGGTCAGCTACAAGACGCTGGCGTCACTCCTCTCACCTGCATACTGTGTGCTGTGAACATGGCTGAGGAGTGCACTCAGGTGGTGTCCTCTTGTACGGTTGTGCACTTGGGTGGTGTCCTCTTGTACGGTTGTGCACTCGGGTGGTGTCCTCTTGTACGGTTGTGCACTTGGGTGGTGTCCTCTTGTACAGTTGGGGATTTTACGCTGTGTTGGGGCGTCGCTTCTTTAACCCAGCTGATCGGAGGTGGGGATTCTGTGGTCCGTTTTCTGTGGTTTTCACGCTTTTATGACAGAGAACTAACTGCTCTCTCTCTCTCTCTCTCTCTCTCTCTCTCTCTCTCGCTCTCTCTGTCTAACATCTCTCTGCCTTGATACCTGCACCTTAGCCCCCCCCCTTTTTTCTCTCTTCCATCCCTTCTCACCTGCTTAGCGTCCCAGTTGTACCCTAACTCATGAGGTGGAGCTGAGAGCCACACATCATTAAATCCTTTACAGATCCTAAGGCCCTGGGGCGGGGGGGGGGCGGAGGGCGGAGGGGGGGGGGGTAGTTCAGCAGTGAAGCCGGAGTCAAATCTCCCCGTTAGGCTGCAAAACACGCTCTCGCAGCTTGAGGCCAGCTAGACGCTGCTTACCACGGGGCGGCTGAGATTCAGCTGCTAACAGCGGGGAATAAAGCCTATGTCAGGTGACTTTTGTGCAAAAAAAATCTCCCTCGGATCTGTGGTCATTTTGTGAGCCTGAGCGAAGGCGGGATTTGAGGTTTTTCGTTTCGATGTGCCAGCGCATGTTACACAGGAGAACAACCGATGGAACAACAATGGAAAATGCATTGAAATAACACACGAGAAGAGGGGTTCATCCATCCATCCCCAAACCACTTCATCCTGCTGTCGGGGTCGGGGGATGCTGGAGCCCATCCCAGCAGTCATTGGGCGACAGGCAGGGAGGACACCCTGGACAGGCCATCACAGGGCCGACACACACACATTCACACCTAGGGACAATTTCACCTTAGCTAAGGAGTTCCTTAAAGAGCTCCTTGAGCTAACTAGCTAAGGGGGGGAAAAGCATGGCTTGAAAAGTTACTCGTTGAGTTGATTGGTTGACTGTGAACATGTGCGTTGCGCTTTTGAAGAGTCTATATTGGAGGTTTTTTTATTTGAGGAGGAGGAGTGTAATGTATTGGCATTGACATAGCAGTATCGACTCTGTGCATCACTGTAGTCCACTGACTTCCGGTTTCTACCGCAGCGGTCATACCAGTTTCCTGTTTGTTGGCAGGTGCTACTGACAATGGCGTATTTTTCGCGATGCCACTCACGCCAACAAACAGGAAACTGGTATGACCGCTGCAGTAGAAACCGGAAGTCAGTGGACCACTGACCGATGCGCAGAGTCGATTGGCGCTCCCTCTACGGGTGCCGGGTGTGTTCTCTGCTGCGTTGTAGGCATGCGCTGTGGAGTGGGTATGGGTTAAAGACCTGCACGACATACTCCGTTGTCTCGATCTCCGTAATGTATCTTAAATTAGGCGTTACCCCAGTATATTACATGTAAAGGTTCATGACAAACATTCTGTGTTGTGTGTAACCCCACCACCGCTAGATGGCAGTGTTGTAATCTATCTTCAGCCATTTGACTCTTCCACGCCAACCCAACAACGTAAACTGAGACAGGAAGTAGCGTAAGCACAAAGAACACGGGCCTGTGAAACCGCGATATATCGCCTTTCTTACAGTATCGCGATATATCGCCTTTCTTACAGTATCGCGATATATCGCGATATATCGAATCACAAGCCCTGTATCGTGATACGTATCGTATCGCCAGATTCTCGCCAATACACAGCCCTATAACACCTGTTCGAGCGCTCTGAATTGTCTGCGGAGTGACTTCCTCCGTGGAAGTCAGCGGGGGGTTCAGGGGAAGGCTGGGCAACGGCCATGCGAAACGTCGTGGCCTCGGGCACCTATGACATCATTAGGTCTGCGGGTTTAAGCATCGTCTGCATGTTTGTGTACGTGCAGCTGCAGCCGCCCAAGAATGTGTTCATGAGAGACTTCCTATGTGCACACATGCATGCGTGCATGTGTGCGTGCATGCATGTGTGCGTGCATGCATGTGTATGTGTGTGTGCGTGCGTGCGTGCACGTGTGTGTGTGCGTGCGTGCATGTGTGCGTGCATGCATGTGTGCGTGCATGCATGCATGTGTGTGTGCGTGCGTGCACGTGTGTGAAAGTGAGTTTGTGAGGTACAGCATGAGAGAGAGAAAGCAGAGCGAGCGAGCGTAGACCACAGCAGACCAAGTCTCTTAACGCCACTTAATCTAACCCTGCCTCGTTGTTACCCTTCTACCACCGCTGTTATCTGTGTCAGCGAGCCCTTCTTCAACCCCCCCTTACTTCGCCGAGTAGTCGGTCTCCGTTGGACTTGCAGCGTTTTGCTGCGGTCACGAGGATCGGCCGAGAGATGAAAAGCAGTTTCTTGTATTTTCCGTGTTTATTTGTGATCAAACTGCGAGGCACGCCAGAGGAAAGGCAAACGACAGGTAGGGACGGGCAGACGGCAGAAACGGCAGATGTCAAACGGGGCATCTGCTGCTGTCAGACTTATCAAATTGGAAGATGTGCCCTGTAAATGTGTTTGGTGTGATCTGGAGAAAAAAAAGGGAGCAAATGAAAGATAGCAAAGATTGTGGAAGATGATACGGATAAAAGCGTTGCGATAAGGATGAAATAAGAAGGAAAAAAAAGGATGGGGATGAAACACGTTGGCAGTCTTTTAAGGTTTTAAATCCAAACGAGTGATTTTCTTTGCAACTGGGCTCAACCGGCATGCAAACAACACTAGATAATGTGAGAATCAGGAAGGGTGAATGCATCGACAACAGCAGGGTAATACTTATCAGGTTTAGAAAAAAAGAGCCCTCTATCTTTCTCAATCAAGCACACAAAGCACACGAGTTGTTCACATCGGGAATCGGCCCGCCGGTACGACGGGGCCGTGTGAACAAGCTCCCTACCTCCGGGTAAGCTGATGGGGCCGCAGCCTTTGCCGTCGGGGTCCTCCTCCACGATGAAGATGCTCTTCTTGCAGAGCCTCCACAGGCCAAAGTGGGCTGCCTGGCAAGTAGTGTTGAGTTTCTCCACCCGGGGGCTCAGCACGGCCCAGTGGTCGGTCACCACCGCCGCCAGCATGGAGGACATGCCCACCAAAATCACCAGAGACGTCATTTTGACCTTGGTCGCCTGCTCCGCGAACATCTTACCGAGCGCTTATCTGGGAGTGGC
>NC_079220.1:55427290-55454790 GCF_029633865.1 Lampris incognitus | reverse complement strand
TCAGAGAGGGGTGAGAGGGGTCTCAGAGAGGGGTGAAAGGGGCCTCAGAGAGGGGTGAGAAGGGCCTCAGAGAGGGGTGAGAGGGGCCTCAGAGAGGGGTGAGAGGGGCCTCAGAGAGGGGTGAGAGGGGCCTCAGAGAGGGGTGAGAAGGGCCTCAGAGAGGGGTGAGAGGGGCCTCAGAGAGGGGTGAGAGGGGCCTCAGAGAGGGGTGAGAGGGGCCTCAGAGAGGGGTGAGAGGGGTCTCAGAGAGGGGTGAAAGGGGCCTCAGAGAGGGGTGAGAGGGACCTCAGAGAGGGGTGAGAGGGGCCTCAGAGAGGGGTGAGAGGGGCCTCACAGAGGGGTGAGAGGGGGCCTCAGAGAGGGGTGAGAGGGGCCTCAGAGAGGGGTGAGAGGGCCTCAGAGAGGGGTGAGAGGGGCCTCAGAGAGGGGTGAGAGGGGCCTCAGAGAGCCTCCACTATTTTCTTTAAGTCCCTCAACTGATATATTGAGCCAATAACTTCTAATTCCAGGCTTCCTGGGGGGTCCCCGCCCCTCCCTTTCCGGGCCCTGGTAGGTCCTTGCCCCCCCCCCCCCCCACTACGACACCGCTGCATGTGAGTGCCTCTCGTTGGACCGCCACTAACTCGGACCTGCCGTCACCACAACACAACCTTCCCTGGCCTTAAAGGTTCGGCAATGACGGCGGCGCACCGATTCAGTCCACGTCCACGTGCCAAAGCAGTTTTGTGGAAATCGGGGTCGACGTGGAAAACTCAGCGGTGATTAACTTGGATTAACTCTGCCTTCTCCTCTGCCACTCTCCTCTCTTTCCAGTTTGGAAAACAACCTTAATTGGCGGCTAAATTTACCCGTGGCGGAATAGATCGGTGAGCCTTCAGAGAGACCCGACTGTATTCACTTGCTAATGACAGGCAACATTAAAATTAGATTACCCATGCCCCAAGGCCTTTTTATGAGGGTCACGTTAATATTCAGCGCCAACATAATGGGGCCGGTTTAGCCTCCGTGGCTCCGTCTTCACTCACGTGACCCGTGATTGCAAAAGCTGTCGGACATCGACCTACAAGAGGACGGTGCAGTGAAACAGGACCATGTGGTGTGGTGCAGTACAGTGGCGGCTGATGGGCGCCGCCATCAGCCAAAACATTAAAACCACTGACAGGTCAGCGAATAACGTCTCGTTACAACGACACCTGTCAAGGGGTGGGATGTATTAGTGAACAGTCGGGTCTTGAAGTTGATGTGTTGGAAGCAGGAAACACTGGCAAGCGTAAGGATCTGAGAGACTTTGAAAAGGGCCGAATTGTGATGGCCGGACGACTGGGTCAGAACATCTCCGAAACAACAGGTCTTGTCGGGTGCTCCCGGTATGCAGTGGCCAGTACCTACCGAAAGTGGTCCGAGGAAGGAAAACCGACGACCCGACGACAGGGTCATGGACGTCCAAGGCTCACTGATGCATGTGGGGAATGAAGGCTAGCCCGTCTGGTCCGATCCCACAGAAGAGCTACTGCAGCTCAAACTGCTGAAAAAGTTGATGCTGGCTATGATTGACAGGTGTCACAACACACAGTGCATCACGGCTTGCTGCGTATGGGGCTGTGCAGCTGCAGACCGGTCAGAGTGCCCATGATGACCCCTGTCCACCATTGAAAGTGCCTACAATGAGGCACATGAGCGTCAGAACTGGACCATGGAGCAGTGGAAGAAGGTGGCCTGGTCTGGTGAATCACGTTTTCTTTTACATCATGTGGACGGCCGGGTGCGTGTGCATCATTTACCTGGGGAAGAGATGGCGCCAGGATGCACTATGGGAAAAAGACAAGCCCGGGGGGGCAGTGTGATGCCCTAGGCAAGGTTCTGCAGGGAAACCTTGGGTCCTGGCCTTCATGTGGATGTTACTTTGACAAGTACCACCTACCTAAACATCGCTGCAGACCAGGTAAACCCCATCCCATGGTGACCCCTGTCCACCATTGAAAGTGCCTACAATGGGGACGTGAGCATCGGCACTGGACCATGGTGCAGTGGAAGAAGGTGGCCTGGTCCGATGGCACCAGGATGCACTATGGGAAGAAGGAAAGCAATGGGAAGGCAGTGTGATGCTCTGGGCAAGGTTCTGCAGGGAAACCTCGGGTCCTGGCCTTCATGTGGATGTTACTTTGACAAGTACCACCTACCAAAACATCGTTGCAGACCAGGTAAACCCCATCCCATGGTGACCCCTGTCCACCATTGAAAGTGCCTACAATGGGGACGTGAGCATCGGCACTGGACCATGGAGTAGTGGAAGAAGGTGGCCTGGTCCGATGGCACCAGGATGCACTATGGGAAGAAGGAAAGCAATGGGAAGGCAGTGTGATGCCCTGGGCAAGGTTCTGCAGGGAAACCTCGGGTCCTGGCCTTCATGTGGATGTTACTTTGACAAGTACCACCTACCAAAACATCGTTGCAGACCAGGTAAATCCCATCCCATGGTGACCCCTGTCCACCATTGAAAGTGCCTACAATGGGGACGTGAGCATCGGCACTGGACCATGGTGCAGTGGAAGAAGGTGGCCTGGTCCGATGGCACCAGGATGCACTATGGGAAGAAGGAAAGCAATGGGAAGGCAGTGTGATGCCCTGGGCAAGGTTCTGCAGGGAAACCTCGGGTCCTGGCCTTCATGCGGATGTTACTTTGGCACCTATACCACCTACCTAAACATCGTTGCAGACCAGGTAGCAGGTACACCCCGTCAAGGCAACGGTATTCCCTGATGGCAGCGGCCTCCTTCAGCAGGATAATGCTCCCTGCCACACTGCACATATCGATCAGGGATGGGTTGAAGAACACAACAAAGAGCTCAAGGAGCTTGTTGCGTTGACCTCCAAATTCCCCAGACCTCAATCCGGTCGAGCATCTGCGGGATGTGCTGGAAAAACAAGTCCGATCCACGGAGGCCCCACCTCACAACTTACAGGACTTTAAGGATCTGCTGCTAACGCCTTGGTGCCGGATACCAGAGGACACCTTCAGAGGTCTTGTGGGGTCCATGTCTCAACGGGTCAGAGCTGTCTTGGTGGCACGAGGGGAACCTACACAATATTAGGCGGGGGGTTTTAATGTTTTGGCCGGTCGGTGTATGCAACATTAGCTGTTGTACGGCACGCTCGGATGCATTAACTTGGTCGAGGCTCATACGTCGATATGAAAGGATCATTTCCGCGGCTAAATCAAGTCTGACGCCTCTGTGAAATGAATCTGTACAAGAGCAATTACTCATTGCTGACATTAGGGGGGGAGATGTTTTGATCTTTTGCATGCACAACACGCCTCAGCGTAGCCTGCACATGCCTGCCTCCTTCTACTGGAGCTTTCTACTTGGATCATAGAGCGTTTTGTACCTGCACGCATGCTGCGGAGGGCCTCTTTGTCCTTTGCTATGAACTTCACCTTTGAGGGACTACGCTGCAAGTAGCCATCGCAAGACCTGCGAGACCACAAAGCCACGTGCAGCACAGTGTAGCACAGATCCCTTTGAAAAGCACACGATGTAGCCATCAGTTTTAGGAATCCAACCCCCCCCCCACCCCTTGGTCTCCATGTTTGAAGGCACGTTTAGGGCACGGCGGCACGAAGTGGTTTGTTGCAGGGGTTGGGCCCTCTTAGGGCAGGACCAGTTTCTGCTACGGGTACATTTCTGTGCCACAGCATCGTTTTTGTCAGATGGGGGAACCAGTGTAGGGGCCAAAATCTGCCTACTCTGGACGGGCAATATTTATAAAGGAGACGTGTGTGTCCTGCGTTCCTGGACCTTGATTTCTGAGGGCACGTAGGTTAAAACGCTTGACCTTTGACGAGGACTCCCTTTGGGGGATGAGCTTAAACCCCTTTACCTCCCTCTCACTGACTGGCTGCCTCCTTCTAGTCGTCGGCCATTCGTTTCCTCCGTCTTTTGCGTTCCTCGTTCACAGACTGAGCCGAGAAGGACCTGGTGATCGGCCAAAATACCGTGAGGGGGGGGGGTACTTGTGATGAACTCGACAGCGGACAGGCGTCTCCTTGAGGGGGGGGGGGGCTTTGCTTGGTTATTTTCCACTGTGGCGAGATGCAACACGACAGTTTTGTTTTGCTTTTGCTAAATTTGGATGTAAGAGCACCGCTTCTCGTGCAGCGGCAACCGGTTGGACTATTTGTCACACAACAGGGGCAGCGTTTCGAGACGTTCACACAGCTCGTTCGGAGTTGTTCAGCCTCGACAGGCCTTAAGAGAAATACAGTTATAGCAGTCTGAGACCAAAGGTCCTGCAGAGAAAAGGCTCTTGCTTTAGATGAAAAGTTGTGTTTATTATCATCGTGAATACCAGACACAAAACCCATGAAATTCTTGCAGGGATGGGGGATTTCCTCTTCGCCATCCCTCCCCGTGGACCCCCACGGCACGGCTGGCGTGTAACTTGATAGATTTGACCTTTGCAGGTTATATTTGCATTTTGTTTTGACATGTTTGGTTACATCGAAGCCCATCTAATGAATGACATTAAAAATGACTCAGCAGGGGGGGCGTCCGGGTTGCCTACCACCACGGGGATCGCCGGTTCAAATCCCCATGTTACCTCCGGCTTGGTCGGGCGTCCCTACAGACACAATTGGCCGTGTCTGCGGGAGGGAAGCCGGATGTTGGTATGTGTCCCCGCACTAGCGCCTCCTCTGGTTGGTCAGGGGCGCCTGTTCGGGGGGGGGGGGGACTGGGGGGAATAGCGTGATCCTCCCACGTGCTGTCCCCCTGGCGAAACTCCTCACTGTCAGGTGAAAAGTGACTGTCACTGGCAGCTCAGAAGAGTGGGGTAACTGGGCTGGGTAAGACTGGGGAGAAAAAAGGGGGGGGGATTTAAAAAAAAGGGGGGTAAAAAAAGACTCAGCAGTCACCCATAGTACAACCCTGATGTAGTTTATTTGTGTTACTAACATGTGTACGCTCGTGACGGGAGAACTCAGGGAAAGCGAGAACACAACAGTCGGAGAACAAAAATTTTTTGCTGGAGTTGTATGATCAACAAAAAACAAAACAAAAAAAAGTAAAATAAAAAACAGAATGAACGATGATAAGAAAAAGCAAAGATGCTCTACAAGACCACCTCAAAAAGAAAGGAAAGGCGTTAATCACGATGGCACGGCCAGAATAATACTGACGGCGAAGCACACCGGTCGGCTGCAGCTTGACATGCTGGTGAAGGCCTGCTCTCCCGAACAGAAAGGAAAACACATTTCAGACACAGTAAATTAAAACCCTCAGGTTTTGTTTTTTTTTCTTTGTCTTCCTCTATTTTAGAATCTGGAACCCATCTTCTCGGCTCTGAAACAACAATTACACCATTTTTGTTGAAAACAAGGGATTTTTTTTTTTTGTGTGTGTGTCGTGTGTCTGTTTGCGAGGCGTCTATAGATGATAGTAAGCCATTTCAAGAAACGATAAAAACACGTACAGTACACCTGCCACACGTACACAGAATAGAAAATATAGGTTCGTCAACGGTTGTTGTACATCACTTTACAAAGCAGAATAGATTGAAAAAAAAAATTTTTTTAGTTTTTTTTTTTTTAGTGTGAACACCAAACTAATATGACCACCGCAATACTGCAGGAAAGCATGAGTCCATCTGCCATACCCTAAACTGAGATTTACTTTGCATCCTCTACATAAAGGTTTTATTTCTCCATATCTATTTTTTTTTTTGTGGAAATCATTTCACCATAACTTTATATACAACTTTGAACATAAAAACCAAACACATCTGGATGTGACTACTCTGCAGCATGATGGAGAAAGACCTACGCTATATTTGTTGTATACTGACGGCTTTCTTTAACACTAGCCTTCCTGGATATGACGGCGACGAAATAAGAGAAGAAACCACACCGAATACACAGTCGACTATTTTATAACTGGCTGAGCCGGCTCGGCGATACGCAACCATCTGGAATAGCCCTAGAACTGGTAAAACCACACGCCCCTTTAAGCAGGCTCAAACACACGCTCGGAAAGGTATTTGTGTAAATATACGAGATCGGTGCACTTCAGTTACTCTTCCGCCCAGGTTTGCCCTTGTCATTAGCCCAGTTCTCCGCCCCGCCACGGGGCAGCAAACTGGACCTCAAAACGGTCACACCTGCCGCAACCCTAAATTTCCTGAGAGAAACTAAAAAGGGGTGTGGCCATAGATGATTGGGACTACCGCATATATATAAGACAGGATTGGGGTGGGGGGGCAGGTGTGGGAATAGTCTCAGACAGGTCCCTCAGCTTCTGTCAGGGACATCTGTCTGAACGAGGATGAGTAAAAACACCAGTGTGACAACCAGCCGGAGAGACGGTGACACAGACAGACTCTCATTTCTGGCTCTGATGCTCATCGGTCCAACACGCCGGCTGTCTGCCGAGGGTCCGTTCACAGCGAAAGGGCGTCCCGGGCTGCGCCTTTTCCACAGCTCTCGGCGGCGGCCTCTCTTCCTTGACGGACGCATACACAGAAAATCCCATCCCGGAGGGGCGTGTGATGGAAGGACGGCGGGCTGATATGGAACCGAATGAAGGGGGGGTCAGTGAACCAGGCTTCGCACAGACAGGAGGGACGCTCGGTTGAAGCGACAAACGTCAGCGGGGACTCGCACCACGCGGGAGGCCGAGAGGAGAAAGAGCCTCACTTGCTGTTTTAGGTGGGGCTGGACACTTGGACGAGTGACGAACGTTCAATAAAAGAGCGTTACAGCTCAGCCCGCGAGTGGCTCCGTAACAGCGGCGTCCAAATTCTGCTCTCGAGGAAAGGGGATAAGCGAAAACGGATGAACGTCTTGTGTGCTGGCCATTAATCATTCGAAAAGACACCGCTAGTGGCTGCTGCCTTCATCGATGATCCACGGCGGGCAAACGGTCTCGAAAGCAAAGGCAGTTAACGCGGTACTGCGTGGGTTTGAGAACACCATGCACAAAACAAACCGCGGTCCAGGCATGGGTGGCTCACCGTTTCCTCTAAGGGCGAATACTTCATATAGCACCTTGTTTTGTAACTTACACGTGTAATACTTTTGATTGGCACACTTTAAGACTTCGGGTGGAAGCTTCCTCGCACGCCGCATCCTTCAGGGACTTCGACACAACTGAAGGATGACACAGACCACACACACACACACACGAGACACTGGCTACGACACAGACAACGGCAGCTCCACGACGCTGTGATGCTCTCTACAAGCAGGGGAGGATGGCAAAAGAACCACACACGTCTGCTGGCGGGTTCATCTTCAGTCGCGTTGACAGTCCCCTCGGTCACCCTCCTGTAGCCCTTTCAGACAGGACAGCCATCCCCTTTGGAACCAGCGGTGGCGTTGCCATGGCAGTCTCTCAAAAGTCAGCAGGTTCCAAACACGTGTCCCGTACAGTCTCTCCCTGGAGCTTGAATCCGGCAACGGACCGATCACACAGGGGTGGTCCTACGATTCACCCCGTCCTTAATGTCATTGGGGAAACAGTTATGAACCTGGAGGAACTCGGCAGCCGCCTCGTGTTCCGGGCTGTACGTGTTCTCCGTCATGCTGTCCCTCGCCAGGGCGTACATGGATAACTCTCCCAGTGGCCGGCTAGGGGACGGCAACCCCTTCATGCCCCCCACCGGCGAGTTCTCCTGTGACGCCTCTGTAGAGCGAGAGCTTGAGCGCGACGTCCGCCGGCGGTAGCGGAAGCTCGGCATCCTTGAATACGGGGAGGAGGAGGACAGCGAGCGGATGAACTCGCGCCGCGCCCTCCAGCGGATTTCCTTATTTTTCTCTATGTAGATGTTGATGGCGAGGACGGCCACGGTTTCAGCCACGATGAAGGACAGGGCGCCGAAGTAGAAAGACCAGCCGTAGGAGTAGGTGTACTTCTTGTCGTCGTCCCGTTTGTCACCGGGGTCGCCGGCATTGCTGGAAATGTAGACAATGATACCGATGATGTTGCTCAGACCTGGTCGAACAGAAAAAGGAAAAGAGGAATGAGATAAGAGACAAAATAAAAAAGAGGGGCATGCGAAGAAAGTCTCCGCTTGTTTCCATTCAAGCAGGGTTGGGTGAAAAGGAGAGGATGGAAGAGAGAAAATAAAGACAAAAACAATCCCAGAAACAATGCCGTCACAGTTAAAACCACTTCTTCAGTCGCTGCCGTTGAATCAGCTCAATTCTGTTGACTCAATGGACGATCCCTTGCCAATAAGCCTTTTTTATCTGCCAAGATTTTATCATGTCCAACAATATTGATTTTTTTATCATCACAGTCTTGGATTAATCCTGATGAATGTGACCCTCTCATTGAGTCATCCACCCCCCCACCCCCCCAAGGGGTGGCCTTGCAGTAATACACAGACACGTTTTTAGGTTTTCTCCAGTCTTGCATGGCTGCTTCTCCACATTCGAGAGTCTTGGTTTTATTTTAAAGAATAAAACTGCCCATTTTATGTGTTTTAATCTACCGGCCCCCTAAACGTACTTCTGGTTTTATTCAGGAGTGTTCATCAGTCACTACGTTACAGTAAAGTTCTTATTGTCTGGGATTTTAATATCCATGTTTGTTGCCCTTCTTCCTCTTCGTTTACCCCTGATTCTATCAACCTTTTAGATTCTTTTCATTTGACCCAATATGTGAAGCAGCCCGGCCCAGCCATGACAAAACGCACACACTTGACATTGTGCTTCCCCACGGTCTCTGTGTGGCTGATGTGAACTTCGTTGATTTTGCCGTCCCTGATCACAACGTAGTGCTGTTCCAGGTTCCCCTCCTCTCTGATGACCCCAAACCGCCTACACTGTTTCACTCCCGCCCCCTAAATTCACTCTGTGTTCCTCGTTTCCATCATGCTTTTACTGCCTCAAACACATTTTTAATACCAGTGAGCAACGTGGCCTCACCACAGGGGAGCTTGTCAGTGTTTCTCACAGCTCTTGCACGAATACTTTAGATTCTGCAGCTCCAGTCATATATAAAAAGCTGAAACCTTTGTCTCTGCCGAGGTTGAATGGTGAAATAAAGAAGGCAGAGTGGACATTGAAAAGGGACCAACACGGTGTCTCCCTTGCTTCTAAAAGATTTAATGTCCACTTATCAGTGTACAACCAAAGAAACAAGGAACACCTATTTTTCAGAACTGATTGCTGAACAGGGTCATAATCCCAGAATCCTAAAACCATAAATCCTGTGATTGGTCCCTCGCCAAGACAGCCAGCTGAAACCTCCCCAGAGATATGTGAAGAATTACTTTCATAAGAAAATAGTGGAGAGTTGGCTTGCCACTGAATTCAGAGAGCTTGATGTTGCCTTTTGCCCATCTTAGACATTAACTCACTTTAGTATTGATGAATGTTATCAGCGCATATGCCCCACATGTTGGGTGTAAGACGGAACAGAAAGAATAATTCTGGAGTGAGTTGGATGAAGTGGTGGAGAGGGTACCCAAGGAGGAGAGGGTGGTGATTGGAGCGGACTTCAATGGACATGTTGGTGAAGGGAACAGAGGTGATGAGGAGGTGATGGGTAGGTGTGTTGTCAAGGAGAGGAATGTGGAAGGACGGATGGTGGTGGATTTTGCAAAAAGGATGGAAATGGCTGTGGTGAATACACATTTCAAGAGGGAGGAACACAGGGTGACGTACAAGAGTGGAGGAAAGTGCACACAGGTGGACTATATCTTATATAGGAGGCACGATCTGAAAGGGATTGGAGACTGCAAGGTGGTGACAGGGGAGAACGTAGCTAGGCAGCATCGGATGGTGGTCTGTAGGATGACTTTGGAGACCAAGAAGAAGAAGCGAGTGAAGGCAGAGCCGAGGATCAAATGGTGGAAGTTGAAGAAGGAAGAATGTCATGTGGAGTTCAGGCAGGAGTTAAGACAGGCACTGGGTGGTAGTGAAGAGTTACCAGATGGCTGGGCAAGCACTGCAGAAATAGTGAGGGAGACAGCTAGGAAGGTACTTGGTGTGTCATCAGGACAGAGGAAGGAAGACAAGGAGACTTGGTGGTGGAATGAGGAAGTACAGCAAGGTATACAGAGGAAGAGGTTGGCAAAGAAGAAGTGGGATAGTCAGAGAGATGAAGAAAGTAGACAGGAGTACAAGGAGATGCAGCGTAAAGTGAAGAGAGAGGTGGCAAAGGCAAAGGAAAAGGTGTATGGTGAGTTGTATGACAGGTTAGACACTAAGGAAGAAGAAATGAACTTGGACCGACTGGCTAGACAGAGGGACCGAGCTGGGAAGGATGTGCAGCAGGTAAGGAATATCAAGGATAGAGATGGAAATGTGCTGACAAGCGAGGGGAGTGTGATGAGAAGGTGGAAGGAGTAATTTGAGGGGCTGATGAATGAAGAAAATGAGAAAGAAGGACCAGGCTCCCCCAGCAGATCTAACGCCAACTCTCCCAGCCAGACACACCTCCCCAGTCCATGCTAGGCGAGGCCGCCGCCAGACCGCCCTCGGTGTTATCGGAACTGCCGGTTGGCCTGCATGGGCTAGCAGTTAGCTTAGCCTGCCAATTTTAAGTTTTTTATCAGACGTTGGCCTAGTATTGACTGCACATTCTCAATTAAGTATTGAATGTTACATGTAATTTATATAATATCCTGATTGGTTGATGACGTTGTGAAATAAATGGTTTCGCACTAGTTCACCAGAGCAAATGTAAGCTCATCTGAATCACGTTTTTGGCTAATCAACGAACCAGAAAAGCAAGCCGACACATCAGAAACATTTTTATCAAAAAATAAACTTGTTTGAGCATACTGGCCCTGTGATGGCCTGGCGACCGGTCCAGGGTGTCTCCCTGCCTGCCACCCAATGACTGCTGGGATAGGCTCCAGTATCCCCGCGACCCTGTGAGCAGGATAAGCGGTTTGGATAATGGAGCATACTAAAGGTGACAGAGCACGTCTTACCTGCATTTCTGTCAGTGGCGTTTCTGTGAAATCCTACCTCAAATGAAACGGCATCCCAAGTGATGGGATATGAGGGAGTGGCTAAGCTAGAAAAGTGGCGGGGGTGCAGAAAAAATTGTTTTGCAAATTTTCTTACGAATCAGGGTGGTAATATTAAAAGAAAAAAAAAACTTCATTGTGTCTCTTACAACAGCACATATTTCTAGATGCACTCACTTGCAAACATCTCCCAACCCCCTGAATCTACGCAGACAGTATCACGAGGAGCTTTGCATCTAACACCCCCCCCCCAAAAAAAGCAAACAAAAAAAACACTTTCTCTTCCAGCAAACCTATTTTCTGCAGGGGCTGAATTACAATTTGTCACCAGAGTCTTATCGGTGTCATAGCAACACACACTCACACACACATTGCATTGTGAGTGACAATGCAATGTGGTCCTCTGGCTCACCTGCTGCTACAAAGAGGATGCCTGCGCTGAGAAGGATGTTGTTCCTCTTGCTGTAGACACGGCCAACCCCCACACAGAGCCCCCCCAGCATCAACAGGATGGTACTGGTGATAGGGAACACACTGGAGGCACGTACTATACCTACAAAGCGAGAGAGGGAGAAACAACCAAGAGTGAGTCACACATACCACCAACTCTAAATGAGCAACATATTTATGGCTTGTGATGACAATAACATTTGTCAGACAATCAAACAGACAGAAATTGAAGAAGAAGAAAAAAACGGTATCCTGGTTTTGCAGCCTGATTCATGACTCAGTGGATTTCGGTCACAGCCTACAGTATATTGTCACATCTCTCGGCTCAGACTCTTCTTTATTGAACCCCAGTGAATAAACAAAGGCAGGAGCTCAGAATAGGAGGACGCTGCACTGTATAGGACAGTTGTCAACAGGGAATAATGGGCTACTAAAAAAACAAAACTGCCCTTCAAACAAGGGAGAGGGTGCCAAGGACAGCGGACTTTAGAAAGAAGGACGAGGCGCTCTTACGCAGGAGGTATTCGGAGCTGTCTGTGTCGTAGTCATTGTCGTCTGGAAAATGGTTGATCCTGAAGCAGCTGCCCTGATTGATGCCTGCGGGGAAAAAAAATGATAGATGCGTCAATGATTGCGCTCCCACGTCAAATCCAAAGCACAAGTCTGCCGTAGGGCCATTTTCATCTCCCGTCAGGAAAGGACGGCAACAATTTATTATATTATGTATTATTATATTCTAACAGGATTACAGTGATTTATTATTGCGTATAATTTCCCCCACACTCATGCTCACTCTTGTCCACTGTCCATGTCTGTGTTCACCTTCTGAGAGACGCTAATGTGTGTGATGTAGAGGTTCAGCCTTTATCTTATGATGTGAATTTATCAGGCTCCATTTTGTTTTTCAGCTTGGCTCAAGCCCAGATAGCAAAATTGCTGTGGGCCGGACCCGTCCCACACCCGACACTTTCATCCGGCCCACATACCATGTGGAATGATGGCACTTGGGCGGTCCCCTCCTGTTTGCCAGATCTGGGCCAGAACCAAGCCATAGCAATGCTGCATGTGCCACATATTTGCCAAAGGTGGCCCATTTTTATTCTGTGATATTTGAGCCATATTCACCATTTACCACACGGGGCGCTTCAGGGTCACGTCCAGAGCACCGCATCTTTGCCAAAAAAGGCCCACGTTTGATTTGGCATATTTGGGCCATATTTGCTATTTATACATGTGGGCCACTTCAGGCTCACATCCATTCTGTCAGGGCCAGAAGAAGGCCATCGGTGCCGCATCACTGCCTGAAGCGGCCCACATCCGCATGCTGTCTGGGAGGAGTGAAGTGAGGTGGCCGAGTCATTGCCACAGTTATTCTGGCCTCCATGACCTGTTTTGGTTGACTTGTGCCCACAGCAGTAAAACAATCCCAGGAGCCTGTCTCACATAAGGGAATACAGAGGGGGGTCGTTGCATCTCCTATGACACCCCCCCCCCCAGATGCGTGTCATGTCTAATAGCGCCGCTGCTTAAAAAGAAGGAAGCAACTGGATAATGTGACCACAAAAAAACAACAACAAAAAACCAGAAAGACCCAGCCCTTCAATTAAGTCATTTCAACTCCATTTCTCGCATTCAGAATGAGATATTTAAAGTTTTAATGTGTTGGTGATGGATAAGCCTCCCCAATGAGAGCATGTTTAATTCATAATGTCTAATGCGAGGATTTTAGCATTGATACAAGGCCTTGTGAAGTGCAGTAATGATCAAGCCAGGGAGAAAGCTGTGCCCGCTCTTTTGGTCAATACGTTATTCTAAAATTGTGCTACATCCCTCTTGGTTCATACGCACAGACCCCATCTCAGCCACAGACCCCATCTCAGCCTTGGTTGAAACCGTTAATCTGAATCCCTGCATATTGCACAGTAAAATGCCAGGCTGTCTCACACGCCGAGGCATTACCCTCTCCACGGCTTTCATTTCAAACCGGCGAGACGGAGATCGCCGCCGTCGACAGCACCTCGGGCCCACCACGACACCCATCCCCGCCGGGGAACCCAGTTAAATGAAGATCACAGTTCAGTGCACACATATCCCGGGAAGAAACCAATCGGGGGGCTAGGAAGTTTGCGTCTCGGGGAGCAGTGCTCACACCACACTGCGGCGTGATTAAGAATGCATTACCCAGAGGGATTTGGTGGTTTGTGGCGCGTGTCCAAATCTGGCTCAGGTGAACGGCTTACTTGGAACGAGAAACCTATTGGAACAACAAAGGACCGTCCCCGCTTGGAGCTTTTACTGCCTCCGTGAAAGACAGAGAGAATGAGAGAGAGATAAATGTAGTCGTTGAGAGGTCTGAGCGGAGGCTGTGGATGTAATGGTGCCAGTGTATAAACAACGTGCCGGAGAAAAGAGGCAGGCCGTTAACAGACAGACACACACACACACACACACACACACACACACACACACACACACACACACACACACACACAGTGTTGTGGTAGTGATGCTGGAAGCTCATAGGCTAACATTTATTTATTCAATCCCCCCCCCCTTTTCTCCCCAATTGTGTCCGGCCAATTATCCCACTCGTCCGAGCCGTCCCGGTCGCTGCTCCACCCCCTCTGCTGATCCGGGGAGGGCTGCAGACTACCACATGCCTCCTCCCATACATGTGGAGTCACCAGTCGCTTCTTTTCACCTGACAGTGAGGAGTTTCACCGGGGGGAGGCGTAGCGCAAGGGAGGATCAGGCGCCCCGACCTACAAGAGGAGGCTAGTGTAGCAACCATGACACATACTCACATCCAGCTTCCCACCCGCAGACACGGCCCGAATGCCCAACCAAGCCGGAGGCAACATGGGGATTTGAACCGGCGATCCCTGTGCTGGCAGGCAACGGAATAGACCGCCACACCACCCGGACGCCCCCTCTTGGGCTAACAATCATTCACCATCAGAGCTGCTGACGCCCTCGCCGCTTCCTTCTTTCCGGTTAATCAAGGCACGAGATTGGGCCGGGCAGTTGCTTTGCTGGTTGTAAAGCAAAATGTACGTTTGAGTCTGCACGCTTAAAGCGTGCATGTGTTTGTGGGTGAACGTGCACGCACGCCTGCATGTCTGCATGCAGCCTTGTGTAACCAGAGGAAAAGCTGAATTCATGCATTCAACCTGGTGAGGCCCGAGCGAGCTTTCCGTCTTTTGCAATCCTTTAACTGTGGCCCGGACCCGTCCTACACCCGACACTTCATCCGGCCCACATACCGCGTGGAATGATGGCACTTGGGCGGTCCGCTCCTGTTTGCCAGATCTGGGCCAGAACCAAGCCATGGCAATATGTGCCACATATTTGCCAAAGGTGGCCCACATTTGATTTGGCATATTTGGGCCATATTTGCTATTATACATGTGGGCCACTTCAGGCTCACGTCCATTTTGTCAGGGCCAGAAGAAGGCCATCAGTGTCTGAAGTGGCCCACATCCGGATGCTGTCTGGGTAGTGGCCTCGGGCGTACAGACGGAGCCACCCGAGGTGTAGAATCTAATTCGCCCTGCATCAACCACAGCCTTCCTGTTATAAGTGACAATTCCAGCGAGAGGCGCCCGCCATCTCCTCCTGTGGCATCCCGGAGCGGGATCACGGTCTGTGACACAGCTTTTAAGGGCACGCTCGCATCCATTAAGTGGGTCTGCTGCTTAATAAGGGACATCAAATTAATTAGCATCAAATCAGTTGGTGGAAGTGGAGCACGCGTTTCTGTGTCTAGTCGCTGATGGCGGGGTGGGGGGGGGGAAGGAACGTGTGCGATGGGAAGCGGTGACGTGAGACCTTGTGGTTGGCAGAAGTGGAAACACAGCTTACACGGCCAGAAAACGGGGACGTTTTGAAAACGAAGCCGCAAACGCCGTTGGTGTCCTTCTGCTGTAAGCGGTAACGCTTTCGCAAAGATCTTCTATTTTTCCGCGTTTTCCGTTGAACCAGCGCGGTTGTGGAGGTAACGGCTTTTACCCATTTTCCAAATTTGACCGACACACACCCTCCATCCTCACTCTTCTTCAACTGTTTTTTCCTACTTGGATATAATATTTCTTTCCTCGTCCTCCACTATCTCTGCTCTTCCTTATCTTCTGCTCCGTCCACCCCCACCCCCCCCAGTGTTCTGTTTTTCCTCCTCCTCTCTTCCCCAGACGCTGCCTGCCCAGAGCCCAGCTCCTCCTGCCTGTCTGACGCCTCTGTCTCTCCTCCTGTGAGTGAGTGTGTGTGTGTGTGTGTGTGTGTGTGTGTGTGTGTGTGTGTGTGTGTGTGTGTGTGTGTGTGTGTGTGAGTGTGTGCTCTTTCATGCCGTCTGATGGACCTTTAATTAAATGAAATAATATCCGAATGCTGACCAACTGCAAGAAAGGGAGCGAGGAGGCGGCGACTGAGCGAAGGAAGGGGGTTCGGGGAAATGCAAAAACAAAAGGGCTGGGCGCAGAATGATGGAGGAGTCAGGCGCGGGGGGCGGGGGGGGGGGGGGTCAGTAGACCACATTAAAGGGTGAATCAAACAAAGGAGGCGAGACAAGAGGCAAAGCGACGGAAGCCAAAGGAGGGCAGAGAGATTTGAAGGGGAAAAAATGAGGGCAGAACAAACTTCATCAGAGGGGTCGACGGGACGGGTACACGGACAGGGGCAAAGACAAATAAGTGGACGGGCTCCCGGACAGACGGACCGGAGGACGAATAAACATCTCGTCATCCAAGATAAACAGATGTGGGAGAAGTACTGGAGAGGAGGAAGGGTGTTTGGGGGGGAAAAGCGTGATATTTAATGGATTTTTGCTGAGGCATCAACACATTCGGTGCTCGTGGAAAAATGTGGGCCATGTGGACGATAGCCCGGGGTCAGAGGGATGCGGCAGAGAGGGGGAATGATCCCCCTTCAGTTCACATGTCTCACGGGGAGCAATGCGACATAGACACACATGGATTCCCTTAGTCTGACTGGTAACAAAGCCCAGCGCAGAGCCGCTCCTCCTCCTCTCCATGGCAACCCCATCCAACGAGCTAATTTGCATAAAGCATCTCCGAAGACGCCTTTGACGTCTTCGTTTTGTTTTGGTACCCGCCAGACAAACTAATGGCACTTCACCGGCAAAGCGCCGTCCCATTATGGGTGTTTACGCCCTATGCGCATATTCGGTAACACAGATGTAGAAATTTGCAGACACAACACACACAACCCCCCCCCCACACACACACACACAACCCCCCCCACACACGCACACACACACGCGCGCAACCGCAGCTTGTGTGAAGCAGCTGTCACACGAGTGTTGCCGCCAGTAAAAAGGATGATGTACTTTGTCGTTATTGCGAATTCACTCAGCTCAGCCAATATAGGCCCAGTCCCAGTGGAACACAACGATGGCGCTGTGCCATCAAACACTTGCTCACTCGCGTCTCCAGCCACACGGCATGTCGTTACAACCATCCGCATGCTACACCTGGGTCACCATCTTCATTTCCTCCTCCGATAAGTCTGTAAACAAACCGATGAATAAGCCCCTCAGAAGTGACATTAATATTGCATACCACTCGAGCCGCACAGCCTCCGGTGTATAACATCCATTCAATAAAGCTCGGTAGAAACGCCCCTCAACACATGGGAGCAGCTAAAGCAGCTTTTGTGTTGTTACGTGGTCTACTCCTGGCGCGCTCACATCCGTCAGGGACAGGGAAGACTGATGGGAATAGCTGGGAGAGAGAACATTACAGTCGTGCAGCTTGCAGCAGGTGGGGTAATTGGGTTTTATAGACGTGCAAACAGACAGACTACTGTCCCGGGAGGTCCTTGTCACACACATACACACACTAACGCGGGTTCCTTTTCTTTTCTCAGCTTCACGTGTGGGCAAGGTACGCCTACAACAGCGCCAACCGGTCAGGCAGTTGGAGTGCACTACTCAGAAACTGTCGTCTGTCCTTTCCTTAAGTTTAAAGGTATGGTGTGGATTTTTTTCTCCCCAATTGCATTTGGCCCAACTCTTCCGAGCCGTCCCGATCGCTGCACCACCCCCTCTGCCGGTCCGGGGAGGGCTGTAGACTACCACATGCCTTCTCCCATACATGTGGAGTCACCAGCTGCTTCTTTTCACCTGACAGTGAGGAGTTTCACCAGAGGGGACGTAGCGCGTGGGAGGATCATCCCCCCCCCCCCCAGTGGTGCCCCGACCAACCAGAGGAGGCCCAGATAGCATCCGGATGTGGGCCACTTCAGGCAATAATGCAGCACTGGTGGCCTTCTTCTGACCCTGACAGAATGGATGTGAGCCTGAAGTGGCCCACATGTATAATAGCAAATATGGCCCAAATATGCCAAATCAAATGTGGGCCTTTTCTGGCAAAGATGCGGTGCTCTCGGCAACATGTGATCTGGATGTAACCCTGAAGTGGCCCGTGTGGTAAATGGTGAATATGGCCCAAATATCACAGAACAAATATGGGCCACCTTTGGCAAATATGTGGCACATGCAGCATTGCTATAGCTTGGTTCTGGCCCAGATCTGGCAAACAGAAGCGGGCCACCCAAGTGCCATCATTCCACACGGTATGTGGGCCGGATGAAGTGTCAAGTGTGGGACGGGTCCGGGCCACAGCAATTTTGCTACCTGGGGGTGCTAGTACGGCAACCAGGACACATACCCACATCCGGCTTCCCACCCACAGACACGGCCAATTGTGTCTGTAGGGATGCCCGACCAAGCCGGAGGTAACACAGGGATTCGAACTGGTGATCCCCGTGTTGGTAGGCAACGGGATAGACCGCCATGCCACGCCACCCGGACGCCTGGTTTGGATTTACTGACATGTGGTCAGTAAATGATCTCGATGGAGAGACGTTACCGTGGTCGGGGTGTACATGGTAAGAGATCTGGCTGCTAGTCCCAGCGAGTGGGCATGTTACTGCACACTGAAGCCTGGTTGCATTGGGCGTCGTGCCGCCTATCAGCTGTTTCAAAGGGAACACGCCACAATGCAAACCTGCTTTGTATTATTTTGTTAATGGTAACAGGTTTTTGTGCATGCAGGAGGCAACGAAGGACAAGTTGCAACTATTTTTTATCAAGACTGTAAAAACTGAGGCGTCCGGGTGGCGTGGCGGCCTATTCTGTTGCCTACCAACACGGAGATCGCCGGTTCGAATCTCTGTGTTACCTCCGGCTTGGTCAGGCATCCCTCCAGACACAATTAGCCGTGTTTGTGGGTGGGAAGCCGGATGTGGGTATGTGTCCTGGTCGCTGCACTAGCGTCTCCTCTGGTTGGTCGGGGCGCCTGTTTGGGGGGGGGGGGGAATATCGTGATCCCCCCACGCGCTACGTCCCCCTGGTGAAACTCCTCACTGTCAGGTGAAAAGAGGCGGCTGGTGACTACACATGTATGGGAGGAGGCATGTGGTGGTCTGTAGCCCTCCTCGGATCAGCAGGGGGGGAGGAGCAGCGACCGGGACGGCTCGGAAGAGAGGGGCGATTGGCCAGATACAGTTGGGAGAGAAAAAAAAGACCATAAAAACCGAGCTGCCTCTCATAAATCCAGAGCACGATGCAGTTTCTGAGGGAAAAAACCAAAACAAAACATAAACAGTAATCTTACACGGCATTTCAAGCTGCTCTGGTCTTTATCGCAGCCATTTTCGAACGTTTTATTATGGCTGAAAAGGTTTTTATTAGCTGTCCCTGTTTGATGCTGTTTACTACTGAGTAGAATCATGTCAGTAAATCCAAATCATCCATTTAACCTCTTCGCTGGAGATGCCAAAACTCAACGAACCAATCACAGGGGCTTGTGGGCGGGGCTAAAGCCCACTGAGGCAAATGTGTAATCTGTGATAATGAGCTACACAAACAAAACTGACTTGGGACTGGAAGAAATCATCCAGTACTGATGTACACGTCTCATCACTCAGGAGGGGAGGGGCACAGGTCCAGTCAGTTTTATTTGTGTAGCCCAGTATCACAAATTACACATTCAGGGGGCTTTACAGCAACACAACATCCTGTCCTTAGACTCCACGTCTTCTTTCCATCGCCTTGCTCAAAGGCACAGGCAGGAGTATTAACCTCAACATGCATGTCTTTTTGATGGTGGGAGGAAACCCACACAGACACGGGGAGAACATGCAAACTCCACACAGAAAGGACCTGGGACGGCCTGGGGTTCGAACCCAGGACCTTCTTGCTGTGAGGCAAGAGTGCTGACAGCGGTGTAGGTTGTTGTACATTGTCTTTGGTACTTAAAACACGTACTTTTACAGTGATAGCCCACCCCAATGCCAAGGACATTTTTCCTTTTGGACAGAATATAACGGCCGAAGGGATCCATCTAACAATATGGAGCGTTGTGATGTCATCTCCACGTGCTCACATCTAAGTTTTGAGTCGTGCACGTATAACGAGACTTCATATTCAGTGTCTAGAAACAATCTGAATGATAATCAGATCTCACCTGCAGGTATTCTTGACGTGTTTGACGTAGATTTTTACCTAAAATAAATCCTGTTTTTTTCTTTTGGCTTTAGTTTCCATCTGCTTCTGTGCTTTACCTGTCACCAATCCACCAGGGCCAACACCATGTTGTACGAAGGTGTTGGGGGAAAAAAAGGTGTTTCTGACTCCTTTGTTGGAGAGAGAACAACTCTTCATCTATCCCTGGATAATGAAAGTAAACGATTTCCTTGGTAGCCCTGAGGTTCATTACCTCATTCAGTTCGTCCCTAAACTTTATGAGCTGTCTGATGAGACGTCTTCCGGCTGGGCCGTCAGGATAATGGCAGGCTGTCACGTCTGCATTGTCTTGTCTCAGTCAGGACCTAAAAGATGGGTTTAACTTCATACGTCTGGCCTGATGGGCGGAAAATGTCAGATAAAAACCAGTAACTCCCCTAATGCTCGTCCACTGCCGGCGGTGTGCAGTGACGGCTGGCTAGTACAGGGCGCTGGGGCGCCGCCCCCTTCAAATATCCATCCATCCCTCCATCCATTATCTGAACCAAGGCTGGACTACCCCGGGGCTCGAACCTAAGCCCTTCTTGCTGTGAGGTGACCGTGCTAACCACTGCGCCCCCTTCAAACATCAAGAGATGAAAACCTACTTAAACACGTTAAATATAATGTAGTTGTATAATGCAAATAATGATGAAATAAAAGTGTTTTTATTTATTGGTTCCAAAATGGTATTTGGTTGATTTCTGTCTGAATACATATACTTCCTGTCTCAATACATATACTTCCTGGGTGAGGGGCGCCGGCCAAACGATGCCTTATGTAAGCCCTCAAACTTGTGGCGAGCAGGTGACCTGAGGCTGCTGTCTGATTGGTTTCTTCAGATTTTCCAGGGGGCGCAGTTCTGTGTGTCAGGTGTGCTGCACCAAGGTAAACTGTGCCCCCCACCCAAAAAAAAATTTTTAGCGCCAGCCGCCACTGATTTAAGTGCTAGATTTGGAGAACTAGAGTTACTTTTGTGAAACTAAAAAGCATAAAACCTGTAGAAAAGAGGAGATGAGAGGACATGTGAGCTGTGACTACTCAGATTAGATGCGACTCGGAAGGGTTTGCATACAAAGGGAAATGGGGGTGGGTGTGGGTGAACATGATTAAAAGGCTGCGAAATAAGAGAGGCTCATTAAAAAGGAGAATAACAGCGGAGACAGCCATAAAGCAGATAAAAGGACACCGCGAGCTGAGGAGTTAAACCTACTGCAGATTTGAACGGAGAGGCCAAGAGACGGGAGGGGATGAAAAGAGAAGAGTGCACATCAAGCAGAGGAAAAAGGCGAGAGGGATGTAGTGACTGAGGCGAAAGTTGGGGCCTGCTGGCTAATTAGTGCCCACGCGGCCTTTCACTTGTCTCATTTTAATTACAGACTCATGGAGCATGCCAGGAATGGCAAAGTGACAAACCTCCCCTTTTCTTCATTGCACGCCTCACCAGTGGTGATCCTAGTCTCTGCGGGGCCCCAGGCAAACAAGTCCACCGACCCCCCCCCACCCCCCCACCCACCCACACACACACACACTCACACACACCCCACGCCCCCATAAAATACATTCAGTGAGTTCAGTCAAAAATTAATAAAAACTAATTCAGTAAAATGTACTAGATCAAACATCTTAAGCATTCATTAAGAAATAATAAATAGGTGTCTGGGTAGTGCAGCGGTCTATTCCGTTGCCTACCAAAAAAGGGATCGGTGGTTTGAATCCCCTCGTTACCTCCGGCTTGGTTGGGCGTCCCTACAGACGCAACTGGCCGTGTCTGCGGTTGGGAAGCCGGATGTGGGTGTGTGTCCTGGTCGCTGCACCGATCGGTCGAGGCGCCTGTTCAGGGGGGAGGAGGGGGAACTGGGGGGAATAGTGTGATCCTCCCACGCCCTACGTCCCCCCTGGCGAAACTCCTCACTGTCGGGTAAAAAGAAGCAGCTGGCGACTCCACATGTATTGGAGGAGGCATGTGGTAGTCTGCAGCCCTCCCCGGATCAGCAGAGGGGGTGGATCAGCGACCAGGATGGCTCAGAAGAGTGGGGTAATTGGCCGGGTACAATTGGGGAGGAAAAGGGAGGGGGTGGATAACAAATAACACCATGCACACACACGCACAGCTTAGATTTTTACACCATGGGTGTCACAAGAAGTGTCTGAACAGAGTGAGAACTGAGGACGTTACAGCGACATAAAAACGGCCTTGCTCTCTCTCTCTCTTGCTGTCTCTCTCTCAATTCAGTTCAACAGTGCTTTATTGGCATGACTGCATTAATTACAATGTTGCCAAAGCAGGTGACAACGAAACAGGTCAACTGAGTACCCCAAATTTTTTTTAAATAAATAAATAAATGGAAAAAGCAATAGGTAGAACTAGCAGAAACAGAACAGCACTTGAACAGCAACTGACAGTAACTGGAACAGTGATTGACAGTGTTGTGGTCACTCACTGACCCTTAGGGTATGGCATTCTGACACATATCGTGTCGCAAGGTGTGCACTTTGGCCCTCTCCTAAAAGAAGTGGTCACTGCTCTTTCTCATCCAGCAGTAGAACATTTGGAATCTGGTTTTCAATTTCTACTGGTATTTTTCTCTTATGTTTTGAAATTTCTCAGTTTAGCAGGAAGTGCATCTCTGCCTCGACCTCACCTGCTGCACAGTGACCACACGTTCTTTGCTCTTTTGGTAGACAATTTGTTTTGTGTGTCTGCCCTTTTCCATAGACTGTGGTCGCTGAGCCATTACTTGGTAAGGCTGTGTCTCTGCTTGACTGCCTCTGACAGTGGACAGACAGTCAGCCAGTCTGTATTCTCTTTTTGGGGCTCGATAACGTTCTCATTTGTGTTGTAATTTGGTTTCTGTGTCCCAACGCTCCAAATGTGAGTTTTTGCATGGTGTGATGATTTGGTTTACTCTAATCTGTGGTTGGTTAGCGGTGCTAGTCTGAAACTCATCTGTGTTCGTGGTTAGTTAGTTTCAGAACCAGCTGACTGACTTTCTCGTTTTCTGCGTTAATCCAAGTTACGCATGCGCACAAGCCTCGAATGAAACGTTAAAAAAATGTTTCAATCAAAATGGCTCCCTCCGTCGGCGTCAACGCGTTTTCTGCGGGTGCGCACCCTTCTCACAAACGCTTGGATCTCAAAGCACTACGTCGCACAGCTTGATTTTTTTTTTTACATCGTCGGTGTCACAAGAAGTCGGTGAACATGTTGACGTGTCGTGTGTCCAAACCGAGTGAGAACCGCGGACGGACGGTGCGGCCATGTCAAAACGGCGAGATATTTGTGCGGGTTAGCGTGTGGCGTAACGTTAAGTCCGCGGGACTCGCGCCTCCCAAACAAAGGCTCGTATCTCAAAAACGACGCGCCGAAGTGGCGGTGTCTTTCTCGTGTGAGTGGCTCGACAAGTTTCGCTACGTTTCCACTTACCAAATCGCTTCAAGCAGCAGCGAGTCAGGGGGTACGGGGCGCACACGCTGGGCGGACGGGCCGCACCTTTTCATTGGCCGCCATCTTAGCGCGTCGTTTCCTTTTCCGCCGGAAGTAGCCGACTAAGCAATATGGCGCTGTCGTGGGGTGAGGCAAAAGCGCCGCGCTGTTGCCGGG
Organism: Lampris incognitus; assembly: GCF_029633865.1. NCBI lineage: Eukaryota > Metazoa > Chordata > Actinopteri > Lampriformes > Lampridae > Lampris > Lampris incognitus. The sequence goes on along the minus strand of NC_079220.1, from coordinate 55,431,238 downwards.
CTTTGTCGGAAAGAAAAGCCCTCCCGGAGGTGGTTATGTTCGACCACGTAACGGAGGGAGGGATAGAGAGGGGGAGCTCGGCATGTTGGTGCGGGATGTGACGAGTGTTCACGAGGAAAAACGTCGTCTCTCCACGCCGTATAAAAGTTGTAGAGCCACGAAGAAGAAGCCGAAGCGGCTTTCCGGTGCGGCGCGAAATGCGCGTCGATGTGAAACACTTTCGTGCCGGGCCGCGTTTTGCGTGACACCGGTACGCCAACGCGAGGTACGCGCGGTCACAAAAATCGAGCCTCTCGCGGACGTCCGGTGTGGTCCGCTTTGCGTCATATTAGCCCGCGCGGACCCCCAGCGGAGGTACGGTCCGAACTGGCCTTTAGAAATCCTAGCGGCAAAACGCGCAGTCCTGCCCTCCGCAGGGGACCGCAGGCGGGACCTGCTTTCTCCTGATCTTCCCGCTGCTCCTGTAAGGGGCCCCACTTGGGGCGGCGGGGGGGGGGGGTTGAGGCAGCGGTGGGGCACTTGCGAAATGTGCCGATATGAGTGGCCATCGGGGGCCCCAAACATTGGCCTGGTTTGCCTCTCCTGACTGCGCCTCCTCCTCCCTTAGCATCTTCCATCATTCTGACGTGTGCAGTAATGCTGCCCGCCCCCCAAGAAAAACAACTGCCTCGTTGCTGATGCCAGCTGCGTTGTTTTACTGTTCTGGAATTAATGTGATTACTTGACCCCCCCCCCTCCTCCTCCCCCCCTTCAGAGGTGTTTTTGTTTACCTTAATCATCCAAAGGCAAAAGTATACACCGCTGCCGAGCCACATGCAAATTAAGTACACTTAGCACAGCTGAGGTTATGGACTTAATCTCGTTATACTCCATCTAGGGCTGATATGGGGGGTGGGGGGGGTTAACCTTGCATTGTTTTTGTGTTCTTTATGCGACATGTAGGCGTAGTGCCTTTACATCATTTCCCCGGCTGTGTGCAGCTTTTAACTTTAAGTGCCCCGTTTGCAGAATTTATTAGTTTAGCGGTGGTTAGGGTGACTTTATAGGGGCAAATAAGGCAGTTATCCAAGAACTCATTAAATCAGACTAAATAATATCATTTGCCAGAAGGGCTAGAGCATGTTTCCTCAAGAGTAGTCATTAAAAGAAGACCTTCCTTGGTATTATTTCATATCAAGACATGAGAGTTTAGCCCGACGCCACTGATGAGCCCAACTTTCCTGATGCTGCAGCTTTTGCAGGGTTGCACGTATGTACACTGAAATGTTGATTCTGGATCAAAGGTGTTGCTCAGCCCTGGGATTAGTAAGCGTTCTGTGAGCGAGGCCAATTCAGTTGCCACCTTCAGTACCTAACTGTCCATAAATAAAGGGAAAATTAGTTAAATGAGCTCGTATGACAGTAAATGAGTCCACTGGAGAGGAGGCAGCACCTGTTGAGCAGGGGACCGGGCCCGCTATTTCAGCTTTATCGCGGGTTCCTTTCTCCCTCCTAGGCGTGGATATTGCTACCAGACATGACAAGCTGACCACTTCTGAGTCTGGCACTTTGGACTTCTGAATTGCCGCTGCCGTCTCTGCGGAGAATTACGCATTGCAATAACATGCAATGCAGTCAGCAGGGAGCAAGATGCGTCGGATCAGTCTGGTCTAGTGAACGCGGCGATACCCCCCTCCCCCCCTCCCCAGTAGTGGTGATGCACACAGCACCTTCCCCTCAGTAACCCAGTGGGTAGTTTGTCATTATGTCCAGGGGGATGACTCCGTTTCTTGTCTTCTCCTCTATACTTATGGGTCTCCATGACAACAGAGCCATGCAGGGTCCGCCATGCCTGTGGTTTTTCAGAGAGGCACACAAGTGAAACGGTCAACATTAGGGAGAACAGTATGCTAGTCCTGCCCTTTTTCTTCCCCCGTTGGCGTTGCTTTTAATCTGCTTTCATTATTTTTGATTCAAAGCAGTGAATTGAAATAATGGCTGCAGGATTGCAAGGTGGCGAGAGATCTGTTCAACACTTTCTGTTTGAATTCTCTTATCGTTTTTTAGGGTCTCATAGAGTACCACGGAGAATGTGAGCCAATCCACCGCCATAATGATGCTGGGCGATATGGAAAATATCATTATCATGATGATCATACACTTTTTTACACTATATATATATATATATATATATATATATATATATAATGTATTATATCAAAATATTATGTTGTATTATTGTAATCAATTTACACAACAAAACTATGTATCATGACACGACAATCCCAATGTCACCCTGACTCAACACCATTGAACGATGGCAAATGAGGATGTTGAATTATTGCCAAGCCCTAAACGTCCCAGACAAACACCAAACCAACTGTTACTCCTGAAAACTGCAAGTGTCATCATGCTCCGGGGCCCTCTATACTTGATTTTATATGCACAGCTGCAGCCTAACCTGGATGAGAATAAAATGTGATTACTGTGTGTTGGGCTGAAGCGCTCCCTATCTCTGCGCACTGGGTTTGACTCGATGATTTCCAATAATACATAGAAATGTCTTGCTCTAAAACCTTGGAACCGAAACAAGAAGTGGTTTGCAAACCGTTTGAATTCATCTTTGTGTGTGTGTGTGTGTGTGTGTGTGTGTGTGTGTGTGTGTGTGTGTGTGTGTGTGTGTGTGTGTGTGTGTGTGTTTTGCCTGGTTCGCCCCCTGTGCACGAAAGTTTATCCTGTTCTCCGAGGCTTTGCTGGCACTTGATTGTTGCCGATGCATGGGGCCATCCATGCCTGCTCCATGGCAACGCCTGTGGAGGGTGGCTGACGTGCTACCGGGGAGGATGCTTGACTCTTCAATGGCAGCAGATCCTTTAAGTCCTGTCTTGTGAGGCGGGGCCTCCATGGATCGGACTTGCTTTTCCAGCACGGCCCACAGATGCTCGATCAGATTGAGGTCTGGGGAATTTGGAGGCCAAGGCAACACCTTGAACTCTTTGTCGTGTTCGTCAAATTATTCCCTAACATTTTTTTTTTACAGTGGGCAGGGAGCATTATCCTGCTGAAGGAGGCCACTGCCATCAGGGAATACCGATGCCATGAAAGGGTGTCCATGGCCTGCAGCGATGTTTAGGTAGGTGGTATAGGTGTCAAAGTAACATCCACACGAAGGCCAGTACCCGAGGTTTCCCTGCAGAACATTGCCCAGAGCATCACACCGCCTCCGCCTGCTTTCCTTCTTCCCATAGTGCATCCTGGTGCCATCGGACCAGGCCACCTTCTTCCACTGCTCCATGGTCCAGTGCCGATGCTCACGTCCCCATTGTAGGCACTTTCAATGGGGGACAGGGGTCATCATGGGCACTCTGACCGGTCTGCAGCTGCACAGCCCCATACACACCCAGCTGTGATGCACTGTGTGTTGGGACACCTGTCTATCATAGCCAGCATGAACTTTTCCAGCGGTTTGCGCTACAGAAGCTCTTCTGTAGGATCGGACCTGATGGGCTAGCCTTCGCTCTCCGTGTGCATCAATGAGTCTTGGGTGCCCATGACCCTGTGGTCGGGTCATCGGTTGCCCTTCTTTGGATCACTTTTGATAGGTACTGACCACTGCATATCAGGGACACCCCACAAGACCTGCTGTTTTGGAGATGTTCTGACCCAGTCGTCTAGCCATCACAATTTGGCCCTTGTCAAAGTCTCTCAGATCCTTACACTTGCCCATTTTTCCTGCTTCCAACACATCAACTTCAAGACCTGACTGTTCACTTCCTGCCTCCTACATCCCACCCCTTCAAGGGGGCCACTGTAATGAGATCTGATTCACTTACCTGTCAGTGGTTTTAATGTTTTGGCTGATTAGTGTGTGTGTGTGTGTGTGTGTGTGTGTGTGTGTGTGTGTGTGTGTGTGTATATATATATGCATTTTCTTCAATATTTGATAATTGTGCATATGATGGCTTGTTT
>NC_079220.1:55262290-55422290 GCF_029633865.1 Lampris incognitus | reverse complement strand
CCAGCCCAGCCCAGCCCAGCTCAGCCCAGCCCAGCCCAGCCCAGCCCAGCCCAGCCCAGCTCAGCCCAGCCCAGCCCAGCCCAGCCCAGCCCAGCCATCCATTATCCAGACCGCTTATCCTACTCAGGGTCGCGGGGATGCTGGAGCCCATCCCAGCAGTCCCTGGGCGGCAGGCGGGGAGACACCCTGGACAGGCCGTCAGAGGGCCCACACATTCACACCTATGGCCGATTCACCCGACCTACACGTCTTTGGACTGTGGGAGGAAACCCACGCAGACACGGGGAGAACGTGCAAACTCCACACAGAGGACGACCCGGGACGACCCCCAAGGTTGGTCTACCCCGGGGCTCGAACCCAGGACCTTCTTGCTGTGAGGCGACCGCGCTAACCACTGCACCACGGTGCCGCCCCCCCCCCTCCCATATCCTTCTCAATTATTTGTTTCCTGAAGCAAATTGCCCCCCCAACACACACACACACACACACACACACACACATTTCCCTCTTCTCCGCCTCTTATCTGTCTCCCTCTCCAAACACACAAGTAAACTCACACGCATACATCACAATCAAGGGCCCGCCCCCCCCCCTCCTTCAGCACCGACTGTGATCAGGCAGCTGACAAATTGCTTTATTAAACATGCAAAAGTGCTGTTCATGCCTGTGTAAACACCATTAGTCTCAGATTAAAGACACGCATGTGTCTCGGTGACAGATGGAGGGTTTCGAGCCAGCAGGGAAACATTTTAGAAGTGTGCCGCATGGACGGTTCGCATTGGCAAGGTGCCCCAGGCCAGGGGGGGGGGCGGGGCGGGGGAGAGACGTACTCTTGATGTGATGCCAAATCTGGAAGGCAAACTGTTTACCTGCGCCTATCACAGTTATATTATCAGAAGCCGAACCTCTCGTTTGATACACGTGATGATCTGGTGGGACTTCAACAAACAAAACTGCTGCAGTTGTCCGGTGAAGCGGACCAGACTCCCACAGGAGGAAAGGCAAGTGAGGAGCAACTGGGAAGGGTGTCATGCAACCTTTGACCTCTGCTCGGGTTAGGTACCGGCTGGGATTCAACCTGTAAGATTGAAAGACTGGATTAAACGTCACCCGTCACCAAAGCTGTGCACCTTCCCAACGACCTGTATGAATACAGATAGGAGGGTATCGGGCGTCCGGGTGGGGTGGCGGTCTATTCCGCTGCCCTACCAGCACGGGGCTCGCCGTGTTCGATCCCCGTCTTACCTCCAGCTTGGCCGGGCGTCCCTAAAGACGTGGGTATGTGTCCTGGTCGCTGCAGTAGCGCCTCCTCTGGTCAGTCGGGGGACGCCTGTTCATGGGGGAGGGGGAACTGGCGGGGGGGGGTAGCTTGATCCGCCCACGCGCTACATCCCCCCGGTGAAACTCCTCCCTGTCAGGTGAAAAGAAGCGGCTGGCGACTCCACATGTATGGGAGGAGGCATGTGGTAGTCTGCAGCCCTCCCCCGGATCGGCAGAGGGGGTGGAGCAGCGACCGGGACGGCTTGGAAGAGTGGGGTAATTGGCTGGATACAATTGGGGAGAAAAAGGGGGGGGATCCCCCCCCCAAAAAAAAGCATCCAATATGCATCTGAATAAGTTGAAGTGAGGGAAGCGTGATTGAAGTCAGGTGGTCGCTAACTGCTGTGATATTTCAGTTTGCTTGTCGATTTCTTTTCTCACCGTCGGATCAGTTTTCCGTGACTTATGTTGATGACGTCTTCACTCCCTCTTCCTCCGGTGGATGCAGCTTGGACAGGTGTCAACTCTCCACTGATGCCGGAGCGCAGAGGAAAGGCGAACAGGAAGCCCAATAAGGTCCGGCTGCGGCCTGTAGCGCCCCACGCCGCGCCCACCTCCAGCTCGTGGCTCTTCACCTCCTCACAAACCACTGCAAAATCCTAGCAGAAAGAATGAAGAGGAAGGGACCGTGACGTCACGGCAACCCCAGACAGCATCCAGATGTGGGCCACTTCAGGCAGCGATGCGGCACTGCTGGTCTTCTTCTGGCCCTGACAAAACGGATGTGAGCCTTAAGTGGCCCACATGTATAATAGCAAATATGGCCCAAATATGCCGAATCACATGTGGGCCACTTCAGGCAGCGATGCGGCACTGGTGGCCTTCTTCTGGCCCTGACAAAACGGATGTGAGCCTGAAGTGGCCCACATGTATAATAGCAAATATGGCCCAAATATGCCAAATCACATGTGGGCCCTTTTTGGCAAAGATGCGGTGCTCTGGGCAACATGTGATCTGGATGTGACCCTGAAGTGCCCCGTGTGGTCAATGGTGAATATGGCCCAAATATCACCAAACAACTATGGGCCACCTTTGGCAAATATGTGGCACATGCGGCATTGCTATGGCTTGGTTCTGGCCCAGATCTGGCAAACAGGAGCGGACCGCCCCAGGTCCATCATTCCACGCGGTATGTGGGCCGGAGGAAGTGTCAGGTGTGGGACGGGTCCGGGCCACATCAGTTTTGCTATGTGGGTTTGGATGGACAAATGAGCGGAAAGCAAAAGATAACTGAAATAACACATTAGGCCAGCGGTACCGCTCTCGGTGATACTTGCCGGCCCTATCGTAAATCCCACATCGCTTGGCAAAAAGAACAAGGGATTTTATTTTACCTTCACAGACGATAAAGACTCATGTAGAGACCAACTACTACAGCTATGTTCACATTTATACAGACGCTCCAAAAGGCTCAGCTGGCAAAATTGGTATTTCATGCACAGTTCCACATTTCAACATTAAAATCTGCAAATGACCCAGTGACGGATTATTGGTGTGTATACTGGGGAGATGCTGGCAATTTTGTTAGCATGGCAATGGCTGGAAGATGTACGACCTCTGAGTAGTAATGTGCTCTGATTCCAGCCCATCATTAACCGGCCTGATGCCGCACAGCCATTCAGACAGCAGGCCAGATGTTTTATTAGAGATACAGCCAACACGACGACATAGAATTCAAATGATGGGACCGAGTACAACATTTGTATGGATACCAGCACTTACAGGGATCAGAGGAAATGGAATAACTGACACGTGTAGAGGAAGCCACGACAACGAATCACACTGAAATTGCAGTTACACTGTGTCTTCGTGGACTTAGAGAAAGCACATGACAGGGTGCCGAGAGAGGAGGTGTGGTATTGTATGAGGAAGTCGGGAGTTACAGAGAAGCATGTAGGGGTGGTGCAGCATACGTATGAGGGAAGTGGGACAGTGGTGAGGTGTGTGTTTGGAATGACAGATGGGTTCAAGGTGGAGGTGGGGTTACATCAAGGATCGGCTCTGAGCCCTTTCTTGTTTGCAGTGGTGATGGACAGGTTGACGGACAAGATCAGGCAGGAGTCTCCGTGGACTATGAAGTTTGTGGATGACATTGTGATCTGTAGTGAGAGTAGGGTGCAGGTGGAGGAGAGCCTGGAGAGGTGGAGGTATGCACTGGAGAGAAGAGGAATGAAAGTCAGCAGGAGCAAGACAGAATACCTATGTGTGAATGAGAGGGAGGACAGTGGAATGGTCAGGATGCAAGGAGTAGAGGTGATGAAGGCATATGAGTTTAAATACTTGGGGTCAACTGTCCAAAGTAACGGGGAGTGCAGAAGAGAGGTGAAGAAGAGAGGGCAGGCAGGGTGGAGTGGGTGGAGAAGAGTATCAGGAGTGATCTGTGACAGAAGGGTACCAGCAAGAGTTAAAGGGAAGGTTTACAAGATGGTTGTGAGACCAGCTATGTTGTATGGTCTGGAGACAGTGGTACTGATGAAAAGACAGGAGGTGGAGCTGGAGGTGGCAGAGATGAAGATGATAAGATTTTCACTGGGAGCGATGAAGAAGGACAGGATTGGGAACGAGTATATTAGAGGGACCGCTCAGGTTGGACGGTTTGGAGACAAAGCAAGAGAGGCAAGATGGAGATGGTTTGGACATGTGTGGAGGAGAGATGCTGGGTATATTGGGAGAAGGATGCTGAATATGGAGCTGCCAGGGAAGAGGAGAAGAGGAAGGCCAAAGAGGAGGCTTATGGATGTGGTGAGGGAGGACATGCAGGTGGCTGGTGTGACAGAAAAAGATGCAGAGGACTGGAAGAGATGGAGACGGGTGATCCGCTGTGGCGCCCCCTAACGGGAGCAGCCGAAAGAAGTGGAGGAAGAATATAGACGTCGCAGTGTCCTTCAGTAAAACAGAAATGAAGACCGTGAAGTGGCAAAAGCAGCGGGATAAGGTGGTTTTACAAGCTCAAAGGAAAGTAGGTATGATGAAAAGCAGGGGGGAGAACCCGGAGAGGGGAATCAGTAATATCCAGGCTACTTTTCAGGCGTACAGGATTAAATAGTACCTTATTTGAAATGCGAAATCACAACACAGAAGGGTGTGAAATTTGCAATCAAGAATAAACCTTAGAACGTGTCCTGCTTTTCTGTCCAGCACATGACGCTGAAAGGAAAGAACTGATGCTGAAACTTAAAGAAACACATTCAAGGGTTTGATTTACGTGATCTGCAAACACGAAGAAGTTCTGGGGACGAGCGTCATCTATTTTTGTTTTTGATATCTTGGGCCAACGTACTTGATAGAGAGAATGTCATTCTATTTTATCATTTCTTCTATTTAGCCTCCCAACCCACACTCCACTCCAGCAGGTGGCAGTAATGCGCCGTGACGTCGTTTGCCAGCCACGTGAAACGCGGCGGGGGGTAAAGAGGAGGAAGAAGAACAACGGCCTGCCCCTTTTTAGGAAGACTTCTCTCTTCCCCCGTCGGCGTTACATTACATGTAATCGCGATTACTAAATTGGATTACGATACTTTCGTCGTATTTTTTTTGTTTTAAACCGAAAACGGCGCCAGGCGCAGCGCAGGCGATGGACGCGGATCAGAATGACGGCAGTGGCGAGACTAAAACGGCCATGCACACTTGGCGTTACCGCCACCATTTTACATACAAGGCGGATCAGGGGAAAAATATCATTGTCCAGTGTAATCTGTGTTTACCCAAGGTTAATCTGCTGTCCACGTCGAAGACCTCCACGTCAAACCTGAAGAAGCACCTAGACGTGAGTCTTATTACACAACTTTCACGCTTTGCCACTGCCCCAGAGTGCGCACGACTCCCCGATTAATAACGTAATATTTAGCCACACGTTAATTGGCCACTCGTGGTGTCCGAATGCCCCTGGTGTCTCGTGCTGGTATTACACATTATGGCGTTTCACACTAACGCCATGTTCTGTCCAACTGAAGCTCACTCTGCAGAACCGGTCCAACAAGGACACTTAAAACGTGTGTCAACTAAATCTGACCCAAAGGGTAGACTGTCCCATAACTTCAGCGAACCAAAGAGTGAACAATATGCCCTTGGCTGGTGGTACTGACGTTTCTCGTTGCCTTGCAGAGAAAACATCTCCATTAATAACGTAAAATTTAGCCACACGTTAATTGGCCACTCGTGGTGTCCGAATGCCCCTGGTGTCCCGTGCCGGTATTACACATTGTGGCGTTTCACACTAGCACCTTCGTGTTCTGTCCAACTGAAGCTCACTCTGCAGAACCGGTCCAACAAGGACACTTAAAACATGTCTAAATACAATAATGTCAACTAAATCTGACCCAAATGGTAGACTGTCTATAACTTCAGCGAACCAAAGAGTGAACAATATGCCCTTGGCTGGTGGTACTGACGTTTCTCGTTGCCTTGCAGAGAAAACATCTCCATTCATAACGTAATATTTTGCCACACGTTAATTGGCCACTCGTGGTGTCCGAATGCCCCTAGTGTCTCGTGCCGGTATTACACATTGTGGCGTTTCACACTAGCACCTTAGTGTTCTGTCCAACTGAAGCGCACTCTGCAGAACCGGTCCCACAAGGACACTTGAAACATGTGTCAACTAAATCTGACCCAAATGGTAGACTGCCCATAGCTTCAGCGAACCAAAGATTGAACAATATGCCCTTGGCTGATGGAACAGGGTGGTACTGACGTTTCTCGTTGCCTTGCAGAGAAAACATCTCCATTAATAACGTAATATTTAGCCGCACGTTAATTGGCCACTCGTGGTGTCCGAATGCCCCTGGTGTCTCGTGCCGGTATTACACATTGTGGCGTTTCACACTAACACCTTCATGTTCTGTCCAACTGAAGCTCACTCTGCAGAACCGGTCCCACAAGGACACTTAAAACATGTGTCAACTAAATCTGACCCAAATGGTTGACTGTCCCATAACTTCAGCGAACCAAAGAGTGAACAATATGCCCTTGGCTGGTGGTACTGACGTTTCTCGTTGCCTTGCAGAGAAAACATCTGGGCTGTGAAGGCAAGGCTGATGCTGCGGTGAAGAGGGGCAGGAAGAAAGAAGAGGCCAACGGCGAGGCCAGCGGCCAGGTGCAGCTGAAGAAACTCAAAGCGGAAATCATCTCCAAAAGCCTCACCCAATCGAAGATAGACGATCTCGTCTTCGACTTCATCGTGGAGGATTGCCAGTCGTTTTACCTGCTCGAGCAGCCTGGCTTCAGGAAACTGATCCATGGCTTAACGGAAGGGCGGGCATTTATGGACAGAGGGAAACTGTTCACCAAGGTCGACCTGGTGTTTTCCAACATGCGAGAAGAGCTGATGGCAAAACTCAACAACGTGCAGTATGTGTGCACCACCGCCGACATCTGGACGCCTAACAACAGGAGTTTCTTTGGCATGACCTGTCACTGGATTGACGCAGATTCTTTGGAAAGGAAATCTGCCGCTCTGGGCTTTGCTCAGCTGCAAGGCAGGAACACACACGACAACATTGCTGCAAAGATACACGACATCCATGTGGCCTACAATATTGAGAGTAAAGTACAGACCACGGTCACTGATAACGGCAGCCCCTTCACCAGCGTATTCAAGGAGTTTTCGGTAAACAGTCAGGTCAGTGATGAAGACATTGGGTTCTTTGAGAACGTGAGTGTCATACTTGATGGAGAACCGGAACAGGACATGCTCCTGTTTCTGCCTACCATTCAGCGCTGTGCGTCACACACCTTAGACCTGATTGTCACTGAGGACTTTTGGCAGGCTGTGTCACAGGGTCCAATGTGCCAGCTACACTACAGTACAATGGCCAAAGTATACGCCATATGGAATAAATGTCACCAACTCCAGGTGGCTATGGATGCAGCTGAAGACATTGCTAAGATGCCACTGGTTGTTCCTTCAGTTATACGCTGGAATGTGGAATACTGCGCCATGCAGAAGATTGTCTCCCTCACCGAGAGAGAGCTGACAGAGCTGTGTGTGCGCCTGGAGGTTTCAAGGCTGCAGCCGGAGGAGATGGCCTTCCTGAGAGAATACACTGCTGTGTTCAAGCCACTCGCTTTTGCACTCGAACTCTTCCAGGCTGAGCAGAAATGTTACCTGGGCCTTGTGATCCCAACCATACTTAGTCTAAAGAACAAGTTAACTGAACAGAAAGCCGTTGCACATTACTTGCGTGGTGTGCTCAGCTCCATCGTGTTGGCTATAGATCTGCGCTTCCAAGAGCTATTTGCAAGCGCAGAAGCAAAGATTGCAACCGCGACAACTCCTCAGTTTCGCTTGTGGTGGATGGCGGCCTCGGAGAGAGAAGAAATGTGCTCAGTGCTGGCCACAGAGGCATCCCAAATAGAGCCTTGTTGCAAAACGGAGCCAAACACCAGTCCAACTTTTGCACCCATTGAATCTGAAGACGACTTCTTTAGTTACGGGCATGCAAAACTTACCATTCAAACTCAACAAAGGGGAGTGATGGAGGAGATCCGCAAGTACCTTGGTGGAACGGGGAAGAGTCTAGAGTGCCTGCAGGACTTCCCCAGAGTGAAGCAGCTTTTCCTCAAATACAACACCACCTTGCCGTCCACGGCCCCAGTGCAGCGTCTCTTTAGTCACAAAGACAACCTGGTCAACTCGCACAAAAATGATCTGACCGACAACTACTTTGAACGTGTTCAGCTTTTGAGATACAACAGCAATGTGTGCTCTTTGACCAGGGAGTGAACGAGGGCTATTTCACTTTTTCTTGTGACTTTTGTGATTCAGAAACTTTGTTCTAATGTCCGCTCATGGAAAATACAACTGAAACATTTCATGTCAAACAGTATACCATGTGTTTTCTATATACCTTACTGTTTTGATGGGCGTAGCTGTACCCTGAAAAAAGCAGTTTTACAGTTTACAATTTCATTTAGCAGACACTTGAGAGTTACTACAACGCAAGCAAGATTTTAAGTTTTAAGATCAAATCTGCAGTTGATGCACACAACGGCTGTCCACCCCACTTCTGCCATGGTTTTAGTCGGACTTTGTAAACATTGTTTGTTTTATTACTTGCAAATTAGAAAATCAGCCAGTGTTTTTGTTTTGTTTTTTATTTTGATACAGGTGGTGCAGTGGTTAGTGCGGTCGCCTCACAGCAAGAAAGTTCTGGGTTCGAGCCCCAGGGTAGTCCAACCTCGGTGGGTCATCCCGGGTCATCCTCTGTGTGGAGTTTGCATGTTCTCCCCGTGTCTGCGTGGGTTTCCTGCGGGGGCTCCGGTTTCCTCCCACAGTTCAAAGACATGTAGGTCAGGTGAATCGGCCGTACCAAATTGTCCCTAGGAATGAATGGGTGGGTGTGTGTGTGTGTGTGTGTGTGTGTGTGTGTGTGTGTGTGTGTGTGTGTGTGTGTGTGTCGGCCTTGTGATGGCCTGGCAGCCTGTCCAGGGTGTCTCCCCACCTGCCACCCAATGACTGCTGGAATGGGCTCCAGCATCCCTGTGACCCTGAGAGCAGGATAAGCGGTTAGGATAATGGATGGATTTTGATGTACTCCATTGATGCCCATGGGGAAATTCTTCTCTGCATGTAACCAACTCCAGGTCATCTCGCCATGCCTCGGTCGGGCACAGACAGGAGTATTAACCCTAGCATGTCTTTTTTATGGTGGGGGGAAACCGGAGCACCCGGAGAAAACCCACCACAGACACGGGGAGAACATGCAAACTCCACACAGAGGACGAGCCAGGATGACTCTCAAGGTTGGACAGCCCCGGGGTTCGAACCCAGGGCCTTCTTGCTGTGAGGTGACAGCGTTGACAACAGGGCCACCGTGCCGCCCGTGCTTTGTTTTACTCACGTTAGCTACATTGTCACGGGGTTAAATTAGTTGTTCTTTGTTAGGCCAGATTGCATTTTCTATCACAGTCCTGTCTGTATGTTTTACATAAAAATGTAAAAAAAAAAAAGTAATGAGGTCAGTGCTTCATTGCGTCTTCTCCAAGTAATCCATCTGCTGTTAGACGGGGGGTGGGAACCAAAAGTAATCCCATTAGTACTGAAATGGGATTACTATCTGATTTGCATAGTTTTGAGTAGCCTACTTCAACGGGTTACTAATGACTATTTCAAAGAAGCCTGTGTGTGTTTTATGTCCACGCATGTGTGGGAGAGATAAAGAGCATAAACACGGCCCAGATCTCATTCGGCTGCTGGTGTGCCCAGACAACCCAGACGTCAGAGAAGTGATCTTGTCTCACAGTCAGACAGCTGCCTGGAGGCCAGCGGGAGCCCGACTCCTGGTTAGATATGTTCTGACAGCAAGCACACACAAACACACACACACACACACACACACACACACACACACACACACACACACACACACACACCCTGGATCCAAGCTGTGTAAAACCTGAGATTTCACTCCACCGAGAAGGTGCTGAAGACACTGAGCCTTGTTCACTCCTTCCCATTGAACAGTGTGCGTTGTTTGTGTTTCAGCTCCCTGCACTTCTGTGACCTTTGGGGCAACAGTGGAAATATCAGGCAGAGATTAGGTTAGATTATGGGCTCTGTGGTAAACGACAAAAACATGTTTGAGAGAAGTGAAAGGGAAATTCTGCTTAACGGGAGCCTAAGTCAGCTGGGATCACAGTGTGAAAATATTACTCATTTAAAATATTACTCATTTATTGCTTCACGGCTTATAGTTGTGCTTGTAAATGCAATGAGATCTCGCCACCAAAAAAGCCACAGTAATCTGATAAGATACTTAAAAACACATTGTATTGCTTCCTGGATCAATTATTTGGGTGATCAAAAAATTCAATTTTAGAAATAATGAGTCAATTATGAACACACTACATCTCTGTATTGCTGAATTGGCCTCCAACACAACTATCAACACTATTGCATGGCATACATTTTGAAATTAGATTTCCCAACTTGTGTCGGACACATTTACATAATTGCTTTTGTAATTGCATTATTTTGAACGTGTTATCTACTCCCGATGGGACGGGACAAGACTGAAAATAAACGGGGATTTTTTAGGCTTTGTACACAAGGTACCACTTCAGTCTTTACTGTAATGACAGAGTTCAGCAACTCTAAATATTAAAGGCCTGATAAATTCATTCACAGGCAGAATAAACAAATACTGAACTCATTCTGAATGGTGGCATGCTTTCATTTTAGATAAAAATCAACAGCACACATCTAAATTAAACCCGCATTCCTACACAGTAGACAGCTGATGATGTATGGCTTTATCAAAATGTTAAATTCAATTTCAAACTTGCACACCGGATGTTGAATATCAACTAAATGTTGAAACTAAATTCTTATCATTTTGCCTTTCTAATTTCATTCTGTAAACGGCTATCCTGCCACCTGTTGGACATTGAGAGAAGTACATCAGACAAAAAGTCAAAACGAGTCAAACCAAGGAACTAAAAGCCCAGTTCAAAGTTTGATCCAAAGAGTAAGTTTTAATGTTTTAAGAAAAACAATACCACAAAGTATTACTTTTTCGTACTGCACATATTACCTCAGTAGGCCCTGCTGCCTGCAAGTTTCCACCGTTCAGTTTTAAAACAGCTCGTAAAACCCATGCCACACACAGCATCTTGAACACAGTCATAATAGGCACAACGTGGGAGGGAGATGTACAGTGTGTGTGTGTGTTTACCTTTGACTTAACAGCATTTATTACTCTTGACTTACGCATAACCAAAGCCCCGTCCGTACAGTCCTCTCATACTTCCTTCCTCACAGAACATCAATAATCCCTTCTGATACAGCAGTGCGAAGTGGTGGAAACAAAGGTTAACTTTTTTCCCATCACTACACCAGGCTGCTGTTAAGGTGAGGAGGGAAGCATTCGAAGAGATTTCAGACACGGCCTTTGAATTTCAATATTCTATCACCTTTCCTCCTCACTCTCTCTGTATGGAGAATTGAACACCCTTCTGGGGCAGGTATCTTGGTTAAGGGGTAGTTCTGGTCAACGCAGCAGGGGTTTAATGGGGCGGAAGTGACCCAGGTTGTCACAGGCCTTTAGCCACCGCTGGACATTAGCCGGGGCAGATGAGACCGATCCACTCTGCAGGGCACAGCAGTAACACGCAATGTCGGCCAGGGACAGCTCGGGGCCAGCGAGCCAGGGGTCACGGCCCAGGGCGGCGTTGAACGCGCGGAGTACGGCGGCCCGTTCCTTAGCACCGCCCTCAGCCAGCTGGAAGAACGCCGTGTCCACCCAACTGTCCACCAGCGTGGCAAGAGCTGGGTCGCTGGGGTAGGGAGCCAGTAGGCGGAAGAGGAAACGCGCTACATTGGCCTCACCTTCAATGGTGCACATGTTCTGCACGCTGAACTTCATTTGGAGTTTGGGGACTGTTTAAATGGAGAAAGCACATAAGAAATGAGAAAAATACCTGTCAGATAGGACACAAAGACATCTTGAACAGAACTTCTTAAGTGACATTTAACCATGGCCATAGTGATTATCCAGGTGAAAACATCTGTACAAGTCACAGCAATCCTCCTGGCACTTAACAGCTACACTATATAGCTCTGTTTGTGCTGGGGGACCCGATCCTTGGGGTGGATCAACTTCTGGTGCAGCATGTTTTGGGGTTTGAAAGCAACTGAGAAGCGGTGTTTGGAAAATACGCGTCTCAGCTTTTCCGACACTCCCACCACATACAGATTCACCACTGGTTTACACTTGGGCAGCTGTTGTCCTTCTGTCTTCGATCGGCTGGTGCACTGTTTGCACGTCTTCCTGGCTTTAACAAACGCCCAGTTAGGATAACCACACTTAACCAGGGCCTGTTTAATGTGGGATTTCTCCCTTCCCCGGCTGCTGTGTCGGTGATGACGTTGTCAGCTCGGTGGTACGGCGTCCTGATGACTCCTAGTTTGTGCTCCAGTGGATGATGAGAGTCAAACCTTAAGTACTGATCAGTATGTGTTGATTTATGGTAAACATCAACAATCAAATGTCCCCCATCACCAACTGCAGTGTAAGAAGGCTAACCTGTCATTTTTCACATCCTCCCTGGTGAACTTTAAGTGGTTATCCACAGTTAATGTGGTCCATCCTGAGATTTAATTTTAACCCAGGTGTCATCCACAAATCTGAACCAATGGCTAGGTGGTGTCCCTGGATAGGACATCAGAGCCTCTTTTCCATTTCCTCCATATACAAGTTGGCCACTACAGGTGAGACTGGGGAACCCATAGCACACCCGTGCCTCTGCCTATAGTACTGCCCCCTGTATGTGAAGTATGTGGACTGAAGACACAGCTTCGAGAACAGACACACTTGGTCAGTGTTAAAGGGTGGTCCTATTGCTAAGGGTAGGGTTTTTTTGTAATTTCATACAGACTACCTCAACTGCTTAATCGCTGCTTCGTTCCTGCGTGTTACTGCTCAGTTTCTCCCTACCACACTTTCAAACAGCTCTTTACTCTGTTATTGCAACCAGACTCATACATCTCCTGTTTTCATCACTCCTTCACTAAAGCCATTTTGCTTGCATCTGCTGTGCCCTACCATCTTTCCATATGAGGGTGAAGCCCAGCTGAAAGCGTTGACGGATGTAGCTGTCTGCGTGGCCTGGACCAAGGCAGGAAAGCAGCTGTGGGGGCACCCCAGACACTGAAGAGTGGGTGTGGACAGTTGAGAGCACCTGGTAGCGCTGGCACAGCAGCCCGTGGAGCACCAGTAGAGTCAGGGGAGGGTGCGCTGGGTTGGCATTAATGACGATGTCCCGGAGGGCACCTGGGTCCTGTGGCAAACAGAATGAGGGGCTTTATGGAGAGTAACTAAGGGAATATATATCTGGGCCGGTGTAGCTCACGGGGCATTTATCCAACAAACCATTGAGGTTCATAATCAAATCTATCCTCAATATGTGACAGTTCCAACCTGACTTGTTTATCCCGTTTCTGTATCTCCTCCCTCATCAGTCAATGTGAATGCGTGTAATAATGAAAACAAAGAGGAAGGGAAAGCTATGCCTGGGGCAGACGGGATGATGGAGTGCCAAGTTTTTGCTACCATTTCATCTGCATGTTTCATGTAAGCCAATTTAAACAATGTTAACATGTACCAAAATTTCTGCTTATCCCAGATGCAGAACAGAATGTAGCCAGTGAGCAGAAACGCGGCAATTTGTCTCCCACCTTGCCCAGTAGCGTGTCCAGGTCAGCGGTCCCTGCGAAGAGTGTGGAGCTGTGGCTGTTGGGGGACAAGCTGCCGCCGACTGTCAGGTCCAGGTCAGCGTCTGGGGTGGTCACCGTTTTGGCCAAGCCCTCCACAGCTGCCTTCAGCTCATAAAGTTTCCGCATGATCTCATCCTGCCGGGCCTCCAGGGCTTTGACTGCCGGCTCAACATCCCCATTCTGAAGAGACAGAGAGAATCAGAATCACAGACTTTTATTGCCATGCGCATTGCATGCAGCAGGAATTTCACTTGGCGCTGCTAAGTGCTTAATACAAGCGTGGTCTTCAGTAAAATAAAGTAAAAGAGTGTGTGATAGCTATATACGTACGTATGTGCGTGTGTCTATACACACACACACACACACAGCTAAAATATACAGTAAACAGTACAATTCTATATACAAATGAATTGAGAATTGGTTAACTTAATGCCAGCAACATGTATAAAATCATGTTGAGGTTTTAGTGCGCCCACAGATTACACAGCACTGGAAGGTGTATCCAGAGTGCCTCCATTAATTTGTTCTAAACCTGACGAAGCCTGAATAAATTCACACACAACCAACGTGAGACAGTAACGCGGCACGCAGCTCCGTTCCCCTTACAGCGGATAAGAAGACGACCTAGACGACAGAACTGAGGCGAGTCCAGAAATGTGCCCCATGACGGCAGCTAACGCGATGCGAAAAAGGGCACATGTGAGGGATGCAGCGGGGTTGCATCATCCAGGACCACCGTGCACGTTAGCCGACATGACCGACCGCTAAATCGCCACGGCAGGCTAACCCGGCTAGCTAACGCCGCGCTTAGCCGAGGGGGTCGCCACGGCGGGCTAACCCGGCTAGCTAACCCGGCGCTTAGCCGAGGGGGTCGCCTCGGCGGGCTAACCCGGCTAGCTAACGCGGCGCTTAGCCGAGGGGTCGCCACGGCGGGCTAACCCGGCTAGCTAACGCGGCGCTTAGCCGAGGGGGTCGCCACGGCAGGCTAACCCGGCTAGTTAACGCGGCGCTCAGCCGAGGGGGTCGCCACGGCGGGCTAACCCGGCTAGCTAACGCCGCGCTTAGCCGAGGGGGTCGCCACGGCAGGCTAACCCGCTCGCCGACGACAGGGCGACAGGCTCCGGGTTAAGCGAGTAAAACACACAGGTGGGGTAAGAAGCCACTCTGGGGGGGCAAAACGGGGCAAGTTACAGGTTTACCTGGAGTTGGTAGCGGCAGCCGTCCCCCTGCTGCGTGTGGATATTGGGCAGCTTGTACATGCAAACGGGCAAGTCAACCTTTATCTCACCCCCGCAGGTGGGCTTTACCTGGTACATGGGCATGGCTGCCGGACGCTTAGCGATATCCAACAAAAGACAACAAAATTAAAAACAAAAAAATCCGCACCGCGGCTCTCCTGCGGGAGACGAGCCTTGACAGACAGCGGCAGCTAGTCGACGTCGCATGCCCCCTCAGCGCGGACGGAGAGGGGCCTCCTCCGTCACTTCCGGGAAGAGGCGGAAACCGGGGCGGGTCGGCCCGTTCCGCCGGGTGGGGGGGTGGGACGGGTAACTCGCCCGGGAAGTTGTCGTTTCTCCACGCATAGTTTGACTTCGGCCGGCGAGGAACCTCAGTAAGACGTTAATGTCGATAAGTGCGAGATGCGAGAATCATGCGGGCGAGGACAACAGTGAGTTGTAAACGCATCCGCGCCGGTCTACTCCGAGTGGCTCACTCTTGGTACACTAGAGGGCGCTGTAGTATCAGAGCGCACGTTACTGGTTTTTTATTATTATCACCGCAGCTGCTTTTCTGTGCTCAGTATCGTTCAAATGATGGCGTTGGTTTACTTGGTGCGTTTAACTAGGCTGTGGAGACTTTCGCGACTCCTGGATATGATTATGCTGCTATTAATTTAAGAAATACTCATCTTAAATATTCTGCACATTAAAGTTGTGCGCTAAAATAGCAAAAAAATCTGCATGTTTTCTGATTCGCTCAGTCCATATTCCTAGATAAAAGTAATGCAGTGTGATGCAATAGTCTGGCTATAAATCCTACATCACAGACGTTTTAATGTATGTTCAGCGGTGGTTGACACTGTTTACAAGAGGTATTTTGTGTAACCTAGCTGTGACGGTGTACTTAATATTAGAAATTCCTCTCACAAAAATATTCAGCAGCACCACAAGGTATAGCCCCCAAAACTACTTGTTGAATCAACACCTCCATAAGACAGTTTCAACAAAAACTTAACATTACAACCTTCACTAAGGTAGGTTCAATATGGACATGTGTGTGGGCCCTGTGTGAAGGTCCTGGCGGCCTGTCCAGGGTGTCTCCCCGGGCCTGCCGCCCAATGGCTGCTGGGGTAGGCTCCAGCATCCCCGCCACCCTGAGAGCAGGATAAGCGGTTTGGATGATGGATGGATGCGTGTCTATAACCAGAAGTTTAGATGCACAGGTTTTTTTGTTTTCCGGCGAGCGCAGTAAATCTTGCTAATCACACGACCTCTGCATGATGGAACAGTCCAATTCATTTTCAGACCGGTCATCATGTTCAGATATTATACGCTCAGACACTTGGTTCATCCTCCCCATCTCACGGCAAAGCCCATCAGGTCCATGTGATGGCATTCAGAAAGACTGCATTTAAGCTGCAGACATGAACTGCAAGCAAGCTGCAAAATTTAACCATAGAACAAGTAATTCACATTTCAAAACTTTCTCTCTCTCTCTCTCTCTCTCTCTCTCTCTCTCTCTCTCTCTCTCTCTCTCTCTCTCTCTCTCTCTCTCTCACTCTCTCAAAAAACTCTGCCAATCTCCAATCTGGTAATTTTCCACTGGTACACTTATGTATACGTAGAATTAAGTTGGACTCATGCTAACCTTTTGCTGTTTGTTGCTGAAGTTTTCACCAAACGGTTACTGAAATGGAGTTGCAGAAGCTCAAAACATGGTGTAAATTGCAATTTTATCTTTGCCTAAAACACAAATGGCTTTGCCTCTTGAGCCTATGACTTGGTGGTGCTATTGCCCGCTGATATGCCACGTCTTATCAGTGGCCTCTTCCAATTTAATCATATGGCACCCAAATATGAGCATTTTAAATTGTTTTTGCTATGGATGTGCACAGGTGGAGCCTGTGCCAGATGCTGTTTTGGGCCTTTAGCAGTGCAGAAGACAACATATTGTTGCACCTTTCATCTACATGGCTCTGTAGGGGGCCGGTGCACACCCAGACAGCATCCGGATGTGGGCCACTTCAGGCAGTGATGCGGCACTGGTGGCCTCCTTCTGGCCCTGACAAAATGGATGTGAGCCTGAAGTGGCCCACATGTATAACAGCAAATATGGCCCAAACATGCCAAATCAAATGTGGGCCTTTTTTGGCAAAGCTGCGGTGCTCTGGGCAACATGTGATCTGGATGTGACCCTGAAGTGGCCCGTGTGGTAAATGGTGAATATGGCCCAAATATCACAAAACAAATATGGACCACCTTTGGCAAATATGTGGCACATGCGGCATCGCTATGGCTTGGTTCTGGCCCAGATCTGGCAAACAGGAGAGGACCGCCCAAGTGCCGTCATTCCACGCGGTATGTGGGCCGGAGGAAGTGTCGGGTGTGGGACGGGTCCGGGCCACAGCAGTTTTACTATCTGGGTATGAGGCGAATCTTTTTCTGGACATGCCTTGCTTTTACACAGACCATAAATTATTCAAGGAATTTGTTTTGCTCACATTCAGAAATACATGACACCCCCAGATAAATCAGATACATTTAAAAAGTTAATTTAAATGCTTTGCTGAGAAATATCCTTGATGTACAGGAAACCAGCATGGTCTGGCGTTTCTCCACAGTGCAGAGGCTAGCTCAGGGGTGCCCCGATATTTATGCTTAAACGTGACCCAGATAGCAAAATCAATCCGCCTGGACTGACTGCAGGAAAACACGCCCGGCCCTCATCGGTAAGCACTCGAGGAGGCGGTGACCTGGCCTGATTCCCGTCTCCTTTAACGTTCCCTGTCGCGCTCACCGTCCGTCCTCGCTGTCAGCTCCCTGTCAGAAGGACTGGTTTAGTAGTGTTACACACTTAAGCCACGTCCTCCCCGCTCTGTCTCCAACACAGCCAGGGGGAGAGAGAGAGAGAGAGAGAGAGAGGGAGAGAGATTTAATTAAAACACACAAGTGAGTTTGGCTTTCCGACAGCTTGTTAACCCTGAATAATTCACCGTTTGGTGAAGTTCGGTAGCCGGGGGGTGGGGGGCGGGTGGTGTTCCACCGTCAGCCTGGTCCCCTTGTTGGTCGGATCTGGTGGCCGGAGTATGAGCTAAGCTGGAAAACCGAGAATGGGGGTTTGAAACCTGACAGTGAACAAAACAAGACTTCTCTAAACCATGTGGGCACGAGGGCAGCAGCGTCTGGCAGGCCGCAGGGAGATGTGGATGAGCACGTGTGTGTGTGTGTGTGTGTGTGTGTGTGTGTGTGTGTGTGTGTGTGTGTGTGTGTGTGTGTGTGTGTGTGTGGCCCACATGCTGGGTGACTGTGTGTAGTTTGCTGAGTTAAAGGGACCGCCGCCAACAACTGACGGTGGCGTCGGTTAGTTCATTAAAACTGGACCTGAGTTCCTCTGATGCCGCCGCTAAAACCTGACAATTTCATGTAAGGCCCACAGCAGCTTCAGAGGGTTGCACAGGTTTTCCTAAAGCTTACATGTACAGTCCAGTGGACTCAGTACACACGCTTGTTTCTACCCACTCATTTTGATAAAGATGTCGAAGAGTAGGAAAAATAGAAAAAACTATATGACAAAGACAACACAGACTACATTATAGATAGAATAGATGAATGGATGAATGGATAGATAGATAGATAGATAGATAGATAGATAGATAGATAGATAGATAGATAGATAGATAGATAGATAGATAGATAGATAGATAGATAGATAGATAGATAGATGGATGGATGGATGGATGGATGGATGGATGGATGGATGGATGGATGGATGGATGGATGGATGGATGGATGGATGGATGGATGGATGGATGGATGGATAGATAGATAGATGGATGGATGGATGGATGGATGGATGGATGGATGGATGGATGGATGGATGGATAGATAGATAGATGGATGGATGGATGGATGGATGGATGGATGGATGGATGGATGGATGGATGGATGGATGGATGGATGGATGGATGGATGGATGGATGGATGGATGGATAGATAGATAGATAGATAGATAGATAGATAGATAGATAGATGGATGGATGGATGGATGGATGGATGGATGGATGGATGGATGGATGGATGGATGGATGGATGGATGGATAGATAGATAGATAGATAGATAGATAGATAGATAGATAGATAGATAGATAGATAGATAGATAGATAGATAGATAGATAGATGGATGGATGGATGGATGGATGGATGGATGGATGGATGGATGGATGGATAGACAGTGCTGCCAGGTGTGTGTCACGCTACAGCCTCCCCCCAGACACCGACGCCAGACTTGGCTGGTAATCCCTCCTCCTCCCCTGCTCTCAGCTGCAGCAGACAGTCCCCCTCCATTATCCGGCGATGGCAGACTAGTGACTCCCGCCGTCTTATCTGATGGTGCCTTCTCATTTGGAAAAAATCCGCAAAGTGCCCGTCTCAGCCCCACCCTCGGTCCGAGGGCGCGTCTCCCTCCGCATGCAACGCCTGCCCGCTGCGGGGGTGGAGGCGAGGCGAGGCGGCGGCCTTGACCCCGAGTTCAAGTCTATTCGGTGAGCACGCCTCCTCCCGTCAGCCGTCACACCGTGTATGAGAGACTCTGGACGGTGGTGATTTGGGGAAATCTCTCTCGCACGAACACCCTGGCCATGTGAAAAGGGACGGCTACTGATACGGGCGCGGCTTATTACTCATTGATGGGGAGGGCCCGGCCCACGGACATCATCGGCACAGGCGTAAGACGGATGCTTGTTGGGGAACAGAGGCGGCACCGTCGAGGCCCTGCATTATGAATGGCGTTCCCGAGCAGAGCTCGCCCGGCCCATTCAAGTCGTCCTAACACGCCAGTTAAATCTTTCACGACGCTCATCCCCGTCGAGACTATCGGGTGACGTGGGCGCATCGCACCGACGCCGCGAGGCCGCAAAAGATTGGGAACGAATCAAAGATGTGACCGGCGCTCGTGGCGCCGCGTGCCCCGCATGCACGGGTGAGACGCGGACGGTTTAGCGTCCCCCCCCCCACCCCCCACCCCACCCCCAACGCATCAATTCGTTATCAGTGGAGGATGGGGTGCCCATTAAAGTTTCACACAGACTTAATAAGTAAGGTGAGCCTGACACTCCTTTCTCGCTACGAGTTTTTGGTGACAATGAAGGGGACGGCATCAATTATGTAAGTGGCCAGAGACGAGCAGAGCCGGCCCGCCGTGGAAGGCCCGGCCCGGCTCCCCCCCCCGTTCACCGCGAAGGGTTCTGTCCACATGCAAGTCCGGGGAAGAGACAAAGCATGGTCGCCGTGGTTGCAGCTTTTGCACAGTTTTACAGGATAAATGAGCTCCTTTCTTCCCCCCTTACATGGCCACTCTCTGGCGTGTGGCGGCGAGCCGTCCTTTAATGGCTGTAGCGTTTCGTTGGTGTCACCGGGCCCAGGTTGCTTTTGGGATGCCCTGCCAGATGCCTGTCCGTTGCTGTCAGTCCTCAGCCTCGGGCCTGCGGTGCCGCATCCAAGCAGTGCCGGTACGGTGTATCGCTCCCCCTCATTTGTTAGCATGGCGGCCCGGTGGCCCGCACTGTTGCCTCACAGCAACAAGGTCCTGGGTTCGAACCCCAGGCCGTCTCACGTCCTTTCTGTGTGGAGTTTGCATGTTCTCCCCCCGTGCCTGCGTGGGTTTCCTCCCACCGTCAGAAAGACATGCGTGTTAGGGTTAATACCCCTGCCCTGCCCGGATAGCAACACTGCTGTGGGCCCGGACCCGTCCCACACCGACGCTTTCATCCGGCCCACATACTGCGTGGAATGATGGCACTTGGGCGATCCGCTCCTGTTTGCCAGATCTGGGCCAGAACCAAGCCATAGCGACGCCGCATGTGCCACATGTTTCCCAAAGGTGGCCATATTGGTTTTGTGATATTTGGGCCATATTCACCATTTACCACACGGGCCACTTCAGGGTCACATCCAGATCACATGTTGCCCAGAGCACCGCATCTTTGCCAAAAAAGGCCCACATGTGATTTGGCATATTTGGGCCATATTTACTGTTATACATGTGGGCCACTTCAGGCTCACATCCATTTGGACAGGGCCAGAAGAAGGCCAGCATCACTGCCTGAAGCGGCCCACATCCGGATGCTGTCTGGGTGACCAAGGCGAGGGAAGGAGGAGGTGGCGTTGGTCCCCGGGTGCTGCCGCTGCACGGTAGGATGGGTCACGTGCAGAGAAGGAATTTCGAGGTATGCTTGCTGACGACGACGAGTAACGTGTCTCCTCAACTTGTTACTGCTTAACTAAAGAATCCATGGTCCCGTCCATCATGAGGGGACACGGTTCGGCGCTGTGGCCAGAAACATAATCCCACATTCCTCAAATGATTCCTTTATCCCGTCATGCCCTCAGGTAGCTCTTCCATTTGGAATTATATAAGACCATCGCTGGATTTACCTGGAATCCTCCTTCCCACTGCAGCCACCACTCCGCTGTCCCACGTGTACTCTCTCCACCGGGTTTTCCAGCAAACCGTAGACACACGACAGAAATCTTGTATATTTATTTCCTCACTAATATGTGGAAGAGAATCAAAATAACTCATCGCCTATTGACAGGCGTCATTGTTTCTGAGGCCAGCGGTGGAAAAGACATCCTCCGCCAACCCGTGTCCACGTTGCCGTCCAAACAGCAAATTCCGTTGATGGTTTTTTTTCTCCTCACATTTGCACCGTCTGTCTGCGTCTACATGAGCCGCCGAGCATTACTGCCCCGTCATAGCTGCCCCGTCTCACAGAGACAGACTGTAATGTTGATACAGACTCTCTCTCTCTCTCTCTCTCTCTCTCTCTCTCTCTCTCTCTCTCTGTCTGTCTGTCTGTCTGTCTGTCTGTCTGTCTGTCTGTCTGTCTGTCTGTCTGTCTGTCTGTCTGTCTGTCTGTCTGTCTGCCCTTGAGCCCACATAATGTGCGTGTCACATTATCTTGTTCTGCTGCACCACGGTAGGACAGCAGTCAGCAGTGACCTGTTGGCTCACGTTTCCTTCCTGTAAACCACTCACTGCTCCTGACCCACAGGGGTCATGGCCCCATTGTGTGTCCCCCCGGCTTGTGTTACCCACTGGCTTCCCCAACCTTGTCCCTCCACGACATTGTCCTCGCCCGTCTTGGCTGTCCTTCCCTTCCTGCTCGTCGCTCCGTCCAGCGTAGGCCAGGGCAGCAGGGCCAAGGGTCAGAGGCCGAAGCATCGGGTGTGGTTTGATGCTGGGCCGCACTATGCATGTGAAATCAGTGTCTGTTGGATGGCCGCTGATCTGTTGCTCAACCCGTCTGTCTGTTTATCTGTCTGTCTGTCTGTTTGTCTGTCTGTGTGTCTTTCTGCAGGTCTGTCTGTCTGCCTGTAGGTCTGTCTGTCTGTCTTTCTGCAGGTCTGTCTGTCTGTCTATCTGTCTTTCTCCAGGTCTGTCTGTCTTTCTGCAGGTCTGTCTGTCTGTCTATCTGTTTTTCTCTAGGTCTGTCTTTCTGCAGGTCGGTCTGTCTGTCTGTCGGTCTGTCTGTCTGTCTGTCTGTCTGTCTGTCTGTCTGTCTGTCTGTCTGTCTGTCTGTCTGTCTGTCTGTCTGTCTGTCTGTCGGTCTGTCTGCAGGTTTGTCTGTCTGTCTTTCTGCAGGTCGGTCTTTCTGCAGGTCGGTCTGTCTGTCTGTCTGTCTGTCTCTCTCTGCAGGTTTGTCTGTCTGTCTGTCTGTCTTCCTGCAGGTCTGTCTGTCCGCCCGTCTTTCTGCAGGTCTGTCTTCCTGCAGGTCTGTCTGTCTGTCTGTCTTCCTGCAGGTCTGTCTGTCCGCCCGTCTTTCTGCAGGTCTGTCTTCCTGCAGGTCTGTCTGTCCACCTGTCTTCCTGCAGGTCTGTCTGTCCGCCCGTCTTTCTGCAGGTCTGTCTTTCTGCAGGTCCGTCTGTCCGTCTGTCTTTCTGCAGGTCTGTCTGTCCGCCTGTCTTTCTGCAGGTCTGTCTCCCTGCAGGTCTGTCTGTCCGCCCGTCTCCCTGCAGGTCTGTCTTCCTGCAGGCACACGCAAAGTGGTACCTTTCCGGCTCTCGGCAGCGTGTTTGGTTTTTCCCCAGCAGCACCTGACCTTTAAATCTACCGTAAATATATCTGGCTGAGCTCCACGGCTCCACTTTAATTACCGCGCCGTCCCGCCATCGTCTGAACTGGTTCATACACGATTTGTGACGGCAACATCCGTTTGTCGGTAATTAGAGTGCCAGGTAGGATTGTGTGCTGAACCCTGTGTCCTTCGGAAGGTTTTGGATGTCACGAAACAGCTGACCCAACTAGGCGGCAGATGCGTCCGTATGGTAACGGACATGGCAGTTCATTAGACTCGTATTCTGGTAATTGCGTATAAAGGAGCTCCGAAATAAAATGCGCCGTTGTCGAGAATTCCAAACGTTGGGGTTTTTTTTTTTTTAGTGTCGGCAGCTTTGTTATATGAAACTAAACACCCACTTGCATCTCCAGTGTAGGAGTGGTTGAGGAAGAGATGCACTGCAGCGCCGCGATTATCGCAGCACTCCTACCCGAACCCAGCAGCGGCGGCAGCAGCAGCAGCGGCAGCAGCAGCAACGGGCCGCGCTGCTCATCCCCGCAGCCCCGCAGCCCCGCAACCCCGCAGCCCCGCAGCCCTGCAACCCCGCAGCCCCGCAGCCCCGCAGCCCTGCAACCCTGCAACCCCGCAACCCCGCAGCCCTGCAGCCCCGCACCCCGCAACCCTGCAGCCCTGCAGCCCCGCACCCCGCAACCCTGCAGCCCTGCAGCCCCGCAGCCCCGCAGCCCTGCAACCCTGCAACCCCGCAACCCTGCAGCCCTGCAGCCCCGCACCCCGCAACCCTGCAGCCCTGCAGCCCCGCACCCCGCAACCCTGCAGCCCTGCAACCCCGCAGCCCCTCATCCCTGCAGCCCTGCAGCCCTGCGCAACCCTGCAACCCCGCAGCCCCGCAGCCCCTCATCCCTGCAACCCCCGCAGCCCTGCAGCCCTGCAGCCCTGCGCAGCCATGCAGCCCCGCGGCCCCGCGGCCATGCAGCCATGCAGCCCCTGCAGCCATGCAGCCCCGCAGCCCTGCGCAGCCCCGCAGCCTTGCAGCCCCGCAGCCCCGCAGCCTTGCAGCCCCGCAGCCCCGCAGCCTTGTGCTGATGCCAGGGCATGCTCGGTGTTCCCGGGCAGCAGGTGTCTGCGGTAATGGCCAGGTCCTCCCTATAATAAGCAGAAATCCTAAATGATACTAAAGTGCCACCTCCGGAGGGACTCCGTGGCGCTCCGCGTCGCGGCGGCCTTCGACGCGCGAGTAAACAGGGGGGGAGGGAGGGGGGGGACGGGGGACGGGAACGTGGCAGTTAGTTTAAATCCCGTGAATC
Source organism: Lampris incognitus (assembly GCF_029633865.1). Classification (NCBI taxonomy): domain Eukaryota; kingdom Metazoa; phylum Chordata; class Actinopteri; order Lampriformes; family Lampridae; genus Lampris; species Lampris incognitus. The sequence continues at coordinate 55,398,153 of NC_079220.1, read as the reverse complement.
CTGTAAGTGCAGCGCGTGAGCGAACTGGTTTCTATTTAAAGTCCCTCGGAGGTGGTGAGCAGAGGTGGTGGCGTGCTCAAACCTGTGTCTAAGACCGGGGGTGGTAACGGACATACACGTTGGCGCGTACTAAGCGGGGGCCGTGATTTGAGCGAGGGCTCCGTTAGATACGTGCTGCGGCGGGTTGCCGTCGGTGCTGGTCGGTCCGCTGAGGGGAGCGCTGCAGATGTGCAGTTAACCTGAGCGAGGCGTCTGCAGCGGCTGCGGTTACCGCCTCGCGCCCTCCCGCTCTGTGACGTACAAATACAGATGTGCAATGCTGTGTCTCTCTCTGTCGATGTTTGTGCGTGTTTTTATGCATGTGTGTGTTTGACTGTCTGTGACTGTGTGCGCATTCATGTGTCTGTGTGTTGCGTACGTGTGTCTGCACTTGCAAACACACTTATGTGTGTGTGCGTGGTGTGTGTGTGTGTGTGTGTGTGTGTGTGTGTGTGTGTTTCCTCCCTTGGCCCGAGCAACACAATGGTTCATCTGGGTTTTTCAGCAAGGCTGAGGTCAGGTGTCACTTGATCTGTCCACACTGACACGCAGATGTCCATCAAGGTCACGTCCACTGCTTTTCTCTACTCTTGTTATACCGCCGCCTTTGTCTGTCTGTCTGTCTGTCTTTCTGCAGGTCTGTCTGTCTGTCTTTCTGCAGGTCTGTCTGTCTGTCTGTCTGTCTGTCTGTCTGTCTGTCTGTCTGTCTGTCTGTCTTTCTGCAGGTCTGTGTTTCTGTCTTTCTGCAGGTCTGTCTGTCTGTCTGTCTGTCTCTCGCTCTCTCTCTCTCACACACACACACACACACACAAGTGCACGTGCATGTGCACGTACTCGCGCGCGCACACACACACACAACCCGTACAAACAGTCGCGTGCTGACGAGGTCACGTCAACACGCCGTGTTCTGACACTGTCTGGTTTACCGTCAGGTTAAATGAAGCGAATGAAGACTGAAGGAAACATTAGGACAGGAAATAGAGGAGACTGCATATGTGTGCGTGTGCGTGTGCGCGCGCACATCTGAACGTCGGTGCACATGCACGCGTGCGTGCATGCATGAACCCGCACGTCTTGCAGGTGAGCATGCGCATGGCGGTGGAACGACGCTTCCGCCTGACAGGCATTTCGGCAAGAAGCTCCAGCGTTTCAGGAAGCAGGTTTTGTAACCGGTCCGCTTATGTAACCGCCTCCCTCGAAAGTCCCACAGTAAGTAACTACATAATAGAGTCAATTACATCATGGTCAATGCCATAACAGGCTGCAGCATCCCGAACACAGGCCTGAGTAGAGGCGCAGCGGACGAAGGAGAATTATGCTTAAGTGAGAAATAACGAAAACAGCGAGCAGACATGGGTTTTTATTCATTTATTTTTGTCATCTATTTTGATAAATGGTACATTTATTTGGGCAATTCAACATGATGAGCGGTCTAAAATGTATGAAAAAAAACCAAACTAAAAATACTGCTGATAAAATGGGTGTCTAAGGACTAGAGTGAGGCTTGCAAAGCAAAACAAAAATTAAAATAAAAGGTGATGTTTTTTTTTTTGTCTATCCGGATTGAGAGATGACCAACTAAATTAAAAGAGTCCTTCCTTTCAGTCATGGAATATAGAGGAGGCAAAGACAGAGCGATGAAGTCCGCCGGTTTAGGACAAGACCATGGCCTGGAACTCTGCAGAGGGGGGAGAAGAAACAGAAATACATGAGCAGTTTCCTTTTTCTTTACACAGCTGCATGACACCTGTCTGGAGACCGCGTTAAGAACTGACTAGGGATTCATCCTCTAGTCCCCCGGGAGGCCCTGTGACGGCCTGGCGGCCTGTCCAGGGTGTCTCCCAGTGGCTGCAGCCTCCCGGGACAAGCGGCTTGGATAATGGATGGAATGGATGGAGACTCGGTCAGTATGGCGAGCTCCCATATGGTGGCCTTACTGCGACAGCCCCAACTTGGTATTCACCACACGTGAAAGATCCGTGAGAGGGTTCGCTGACCTCCGAAGTCAGGGGTTGGAAGCGCCGCCTTTTGCGTTCTGGTGGTGCAACACAGTGTTGCTGCACCGTCCGTCGCTCCATCTCCTTGAGGAGCCGGGCCAGAACATTTTGCTCAGGGTGATGTGGGACGTAAGCAGGGCCACTACCCCTATATGGCAATCACTCTCGGGGCCTCAATAATTTAGTGGTCAGAGATGCTACTCGTATTTCTTGCATAACCCCCCCACCCCCACCCCCCACCCCAATAGCTGTGCAAGACTCTAGATCCCTATGGATGTCTGCAAGTCTGTGTTTGCATGCTGCGTCCCGGCTGCATGCACAGGAAGTGTGTGTGTGTGTGCAGGGCGGAAACGCTCACCGTCGACGCCGATCCTCCCATCGCTGTCGTCATCGGCAGCGCACAGGAAGGCCTTGGTCTCGGTGTCGGTGAGGACACGAGCCCCGGGGGAGAACCTCTGGAGGAAGAACCTGCGATCCGCACACACAAGCCCAAAACACAGCGGTTAGGAGAAGACGCGCCGGCAGGACGCGGGAAGTCAGGTCGGGACTGAGTTGAGGATTAAACACTTCCGCTGTTAGTTACGGTAAAGATGGAGAGCGCACGAGTAAGGTGACGCGTGCGATGTTAGTCCAGGTACTGTGGTTATGCGGGCTTTGACCGCGTTGCTTCCGTTCCGGGGGCGTGTTGCTGGTGGGAGCGTTTTTAGTGGAGGACGCAGGAGCGCGAGAGCGGGCGGAATAATGAGCGAAGTGGCACGCGGCGTTGAGATGCGTCGATATCGAGCCGTTCGGACCTGAGAATAACCGAAGAAGAGCCCGACCGCAACCCGACGGGGCTTATCTTTGCCGCGAAGAAGAGGTTTATATTTAGTGTGGAACGACGGGAGTACGGTAGTCTACTGCACAAATGCTGCACAAATGCTGCACAAATGCTGCACTAATGCTGCACAGATGCACATATGCACAGCTGCACAGCTGCACAGCTGCACAACTAACTGCTGCACAGCTGCACAGCCGCAACTACGGCACGAGAGCGCGTCAGTTCGTGAGGAGCTCGTGAGCAAAAATCGGGAGAATTTAAGCGCGTGAAGCTCACGGGGCAAACGCGTCCGCCTTAACTTCACAGCGGGTCAGAGGTTAGGCCTGATAAGAGCACACGTCGCCGGTTTGAATCCTGTCACACGCTGTCACGTAGTTTGGACTTAACGACGGCATAATAAACTGTCACGTTTGAAAATCAGTCATCGTCATCGCTGTCCATGCAGCGGCGGATGGTGCTAACGGGTCTTTTTTTGGGGGGGGCGCAATTTAGCCAGGAGCAGCACAGCTGACAGCTGCTTTAACGTCCACGGAGTTATTAAGAAGGATACTGTAGCAGAACCTGAAGGCTGCACTGTCCCTCTTAATAACTTAATAACTCTGTGACTGTGTGGACAGTAACGCAGCTGCAGGGTGTGCTGCGCCAAGCTACATTGCGCCCCCCCCCCCAAAATTGTTTGCACCAGCCGCCACTGGTCCATAGTTCAAAATCTTTTTTTGTTTGTTTTTTGGAGCGCTACCCCCTTAGTGTCATCTAACTGTAACATGTTTTTTGGAACAAATGCCCCAGTGGGGGAATCCAGGGCAACGCAACATGGAGCCTGGCTGTTCATTTCAAAACTCACTTCAGTTCCTCCTCCTCGATGAAGCCGCTGCCGTCGTTGTCCAGTAACCCGAAAACCTTCTTCACCTCCTGGGGGCTTTTCTTGGTGAGGCCGCACAGCTGGAAGAACTTCTTCGGGCAGAACGAATCCGGTGCTGGGGGAATCAAGATCAAGAGCAAACAAGCGTTCATTTTCCTCATCCTCACCCCTCGTCTTCATCATTAATCACAGGAAGGAATCGCAACATATTCACGTGCTTATAGACAAGGTGTGTTAGCCAGCGTGTTTGCCCGAGGACTTTGGGGCAATCGCTCAGCCCCCTAATTTACATTGTGTGGGGAAACAGCATAGAAAGCGTGAGGCTGGTGGAAGACGATACCTTGGCAGTCCTTGATGGCGCTGTCGATGGCGTCAACGGAAAGGATAGATGAGAGCGACATTTTAATCCTGTCGGAGGAACAACCACAGTGAATTATTAACACATCCCGCCGGGTAAAAGTATATAGCACAGCAGCCTATCGCCCCCTCGGCTGAGCGGCGCGGGGCAAGAAGGGCGCGCAGGTGAACCAACCAGTCCAAGCCCGCCCCCCCCCCGCCCCTCCTGACGCGCGGCGCTCCTGGGTTGGTGGTCCGCGGGCTGTTTTCCGCGGGTTTTGAACGCGCCGTCGACCCCCAAGTGTTTTCCTGCGGAACAGGATATCGCAGCCGCGTCCTACACACGCAGGCTCAAGGCATCCCACCCACCACCACCCTACCACCACCCCCACCCCCCCCCTTGTGAGGACCAATATTGTCAAACGAGTCAACTTCGCCTTTTACGCACAGGGACGCGCCGCGTACGCAGCTTAAAAACAAGTCCTATTCTCGTAAAATCCCCGTAAAATAATGGACAGATAGAGCAGTAATGTAGCCACGTGTTAACTTTCTTACAGCCGAGGGATGATACCCCCCTCCTCCTCCCCTCCTTCCCTCCGTCCCCCTTGGAGTCGCACCAGACGCAACGTGGAGGCAACTTACCGCGTTGAGGTTCTCGCCCGGCCGGGGATCCAGAAGAGAGGTAAGGCTATATGTGGTGGCCGGAGTCCGTCAGGCTGGATTTATATAGGTCTGATTGCGGGGACAATGGGGACCGACTTGAGTTACCTGTCTACGGATCAAGTTCTACCTGCCCGCCCCGATCGGATTTCTTAGCCAACTAATTAACCTTTACTATTTATAACGCCGCGGGGCAGCGAGACCGCACCGTGGACATCTGTACCGCCCTTGTAAATGGCAAATTAAGTCAAATGTGCATTATTCTTTCTGCCCACCACTCCCTCCTTTCAACCCCGGCCAGGTCTCCTCCCTCCCTCCTCCCCACCTCAGCTCTATAGTAGCCCACACCGACTGTGGACTGCTCTCTCTCTCTCTCTCTCTCTCTCTCTCTCTCTCTCTCTCTCTCTCTCTCTCTCTCTCTCTCTCTCTCTCTCTCTCTCTCTCTCTCTCCCCCTCCCTCTCCGCCGCCCATACAGATATGGAGATAGCTCTTTAATCGACAGGAGCCCCCCCCTCCCCCCCAGAACGGCACATCTAAGCATCGCACCACTGCGTATGCGCGAATTTATCTTCCCAAAACGATGCCAACTGGGAACGGAAAGCCTGCTGGCATCCAACCTCCTCGTAAGTCGTTTTTAGCACGAAAATCGGATTGTGTGTGTGTGTCACCGTTTTAATGACTCCCGCGAGGAGGAGGAGGAGGAGGAGGAGGAGAGGAGCTTTGGCGTGAGATGATGAAGTCGGCCGCGGCGGAGCGCGCGGCCCAGCCGCGTGCCCAACCCCGTTCGCCGCTGTCTTGGGCTTAACACGTTTGCCCAAATTTTATCGTTCCCTCGTAGTCTGCCAGATGGAGGGTCAGATTATCTCGGCCCAAATCTAATGTGACCCCCCCTCCCCTCCCCCCTCCCCCTCCTCCCCTCCTGGGTCACACGGACGTAATCATCGCTGATCACAGGATGTCGCGGGACGCCGACGCTTTGACCTTCTCAGCGCCTCACACTGCGGGACAGGTGCGCGGAGGGAAGTCGCCGCCCCGCTCTCACCAAAACCATGCTGATTAAGGGGACCACAAGGTCACCACCCCCCCTCTCCCCTCTCCCTCTCCCCCCCACCCCCTCTCCCGTCGCCGCGCTGCCTCGTCCTGATGATTCGGCATCATGTATAGTGTTGCTGGGTATTCAAAAGCCATCACGCAAACGGAGGTTTTGGTTGGAGGAAGGGGCGGCGGCGGCGCGCGCGGGGGGGGTTGTGTGTGGCGTCCACAGAGGTCACGAAGGGCCCATGCCAGAGCTCCTGCATCACGGTGAGCGTGCTCAGCCGCCTCGAGAGGTCCATTTTTTGGGGGGGTTTTGGCTGCCGCTGCTCGGTATCCGCCCCCGTCGTAATCCGGTCCGGTTCCGTCTCTGCTCCGTTTAATGACCCGTTTGTCCGTCCGTCCACGTGTGCGCCCTTCAGTCCACGTGTGCGCCCGTCAGTCCACATGTGTGCCCGTTTACGGGGAGAAGAGGGAGTGATCCGGGTCCGGGATGGTTTCTGAGAGGACATGCGTCGCCCCCCAGGGGGTCTGGCACAAAAAACGAACGCAGGGGCCATTAAGCGTTACTCCTCCGAGGCCGCTCACTGCAGCACTTTCAGAGGAAGGTTGTTCCTCAGTCACTGGACAAGGAGGCTACCTGCAGGGCTGCAGCGTGCGCGTGCACGTGCGCGTGCACGTGCACTTTACGCACAAGTGCGCGTATTTGAATCACCGGTTTAAACGGCTGTTGTGTGAAAACCCACAAGCCCGGGTTATTTTGCATTACGCAGTGTTGCGATGTTGGGAAAACGGAAGAATCCGCACCGCCAGAAGCGGCACCGGGACTGGGACGCTCTCAAACACGTCCGCTGCAGCGGGAGCGCACACGGGCCCCCCCGCGTGCCAGGTATTAGCACGGTGTTGTGTGGATAAACATGTACTAATTTACGCAGGTGGGAAGCTCGCCACGGATCTGGGTGCCGGTGCGTAAACGGAGCTTGCACATCTTGGTAGGATCCACACTCACGAACCCAGAAGGACTTGCTCCACACTCAACCTTAGAATATTCTCTGTTGACCCATATATGTTGTCCAGTTCCTTAAAGAGTGCAAGTCCGAATGAAAAGTTCAACTAAAACATAGCTGTCTCTCATTTTGGAGGAGGGGGGGGGTGCTCTTTTTCTTTTTTCCCCTCTCGTGAAAGTATCCTCCGCGCATTCGTCTCATCCATCATCCAAACCGCTCATCCTGCTGTCAGGGACGCAGGGACGCTGGAGCCTATCCCAGCAGGCATTGGGCGGCAGGCGAGGAGACACCCGGGACAGGCCGCCAGGCCATCACAGCCCAGCCCCCCCCACACACACACACGCACGCACACGCACGCACACACACACACCTAGGGACAGTTTAGTACGGCCGAGTCGCCTGACCTACATGTCTTTGGACTGTGGGAGGAAACCCACACAGACACGGGGAGAACACGCAAACTCCACACAGAGGACGACCCGGGACGACCCCCGAAGGGTGGACTACCCAGAACTTTCTCGCTGTGAGGCGACCGCGCTAACCACTGCGCCACCGTGCCGCCTCCCCCGCACATCCGGTCCAACTATTAAACCATTTCATATCTCAGTTACCAGTGCAACGGTATCTACAGTCACATTTCATTCGGGCTTTTAGCAGATGCGGTCTGTCCAAGGCGACTTGCAAGAAAGTCAGTAAGTGCGTGTGAGAGGCTTTGATAGTGCGTGTGAGAGGTCTGATAGTGCGTGTGAGAGGGTTTGTAGCGCGTGTGAGAGGTTTGATAGTGCGTGTGAGAGGTCTGATAGTGCGTGTGAGAGGTCTGATAGTGCGTGTGAGAGGTCTGATAGTGCGTGTGAGAGGGTTTATAGCGCGTGTGAGAGGTTTGATAGTGCGTGTGAGGTTTGATAGTGCGTGTGAGAGGTCTGATAGTGCGTGAGAGAGGGTTTGTTAGTGCGTGTGAGAGGCTTGATAGTGCGTGTGAGGTTTGATAGTGCGTGGTGTGAGAGGGTTTGTTGGTGCGTGTGAGAGGGTTTGATAGTGCGTGTGAGGTTTGATAGTGCGTGGTGCGAGAGGGTTTGTTGGTGCGTGTGAGAGGTTCGATAATGCGTGTGAGAGGTTTGATAATGCGTGTGAGAGGGTTTATAGCGCGTGTGAGAGGGTTTGATAGTGCGTGCGAGGGAGTGTAAGCTGAGAATCGTGGCCTAGACGGCCTCTCACAGTAATTATCAGATAAATATGAGTATACACCAACTGGCGCAGATAATAGGGCGAGACACAGTAATCATACGTCCAAAGGTGCAGCGCATTGGTGTGTAGGTGCGCCTCAGAGCGTGGAGAGGAGGGCTCAGGGGGGCTCAGGGGGGGCTCAACGTGCACCTGCACGCTGCTGCTACAAGCCAGAAAACAGGCAAGTAAGCTGTCACGTGCAAACAAAAAACGTATTTACAGCAAACTCGATAACGTCATGTTGTCATTCTGAGTGTTTCAAACGATACACGCACACATAGTCGCACGCTGCGCAACGATTAAACGAACAAATGTGCGTTGCGCTGCAAGCCCGTTTTCCTCTGCGTCTTTGTGCGCAACGGGTCATCCAGACAAGAAACGATCCGGGTGGACGGTAACGGGGCTGGCGGACGTTTTGCGCATTTCCGCATATTTTGCGCACCCGCAGCGCAGCGCAGCGCTCGTCCCCCCCCCCCCTTGTTGTTTGTGTTGCGCGCCTGACCCCGCTGATCCTCCCGGTCCGTGCGCCCTGTTGTAAACGGGGCCGCTGGCCCAGCAGACGCCGCCCGGCCAGCGGCCCGCCGAGGCTGTTTGCACGGAGCTGCGCGCCAAGGCGCTGATGGAGGGAAACCCAATCAGCGGCCCGCGGCTCTGCGTGAACAAGAGCCGAGGACACCGGATGGAAAGCAGCGGCGAGGCTTATTACCCACAGCCGGTGATGTCAGGCGCCATGCTGATACCCCCCGCCTCTACGGTTACCGGCCGATCATTTATTCATTCACATTTGCTAATTCTCAGCCGGCCGAGGGGAGCTCCCTCCGAGCCGGGAGGAGGCAACGACTCGGCTCTGCAGAGCTCTGGCTCATCGCAGGCGGCGTTCTGGTCTCCGCAGCTTCAGGGTCCTCCCGTCTTAATTTTCCTAATTCTCACGGCCCGTGGGCTGCAGTAAAGCGGGCTGTCCACTAGTGGGCAATAGAGGGTCTGTGAAGGCAGACGCTGGGGGAGAGAAGGAGCAAAGTGAAGTTGTTCACGGATGTTGTGTTTTGCAGGAATGAAGTACCCCGAACCCTGTGACCCCCTTGGTCACCTTACTGCAGGGCCTGCCTCCTCCCTGCGTGACGTAGGCCGCCTCATTTGTTTGTTTGCTTCAAACGGATCCGTGAGTAGGAACCGTCGTTGTTTTTCCTGCACAAGCACAACACGCAGGTGAGCTCCCACTTTGTGTCCCCCCTCCGTCCGAGGCGCTGCTCTACACAAACGTCAACGCCGGACTTGGCGCCATCTAGTGGTTAAAAGAGGTAGATGCATGCGCACCTATGTACCCCCCCCCCACCACCACCACTGTCCCCGGCTTCAGCATCGCTGCTGAATAGACCCCAATAGACAGCTGTAGTCAGCTTACTTTAAGGGATGCCCCCCCTGCCACCCCCCCCAAAAACAGCAAAGCCTTTTTATTCGAAGTGCAGGACACCTTCGACCTATTATAAAACAATAAGCAATGACCAGTTCAGGTTCAAAACATCGTCCCCCCCCCCCCGCATTGCCTGGGAGCTGATGTGGTTCCGGGGTGAACCGCTGCTGGGGGTCATTCACTAGTACACTTTAGTCCCTTCAGACAGAACGGCCTGCCGGACAGGGCGGCACCGTGGCGCAGTCGCCTCGCGGCAAGAAGGTCCTGGGTTCGAGCCTCGGGGTAGTCCGACCCTCCGGTTTCCCCCCACAGTCCAAAGATCCTAGGTGTGTGTGTGTGTGTGGGCCCTGCTAGGTGTGTGTGTGTGGGCCCTGTGATGGCCTGGCGGCCTGTCCAGCGTGCCCCCCGGTGACTGCTGGGTGGGCTCCAGCATCCCCTCGGCCCGGAAAGCAGGATCAGTGGTTCGGATCATGGATGGACCGGTTCACCTTCAGGTGGACAAACCAAAGGTGGGAGCTGTCCCCATAGTGTTGCACCTGTCCACGTGGTGTCAGTATGAACAGCAGTCTCTCCTCTGTGTGTGTGTGTGTGTGTGTGTCACGAGTGTGTCCCGCACTGTAGTTGGTGACTTAAAGGGCTTTAAAAAAACAAAAGAGAGAAAAAATATTGGGGTAAAAATACAATGAGACCATACCAAAAGAATATTTATTCCTTTTTTTTGTCCTTCGTTCCTGGAAAGTGCATCACAGATTTGACAGTAAGCAAAATTCATATTTAAGACATGAACACGACCGAGCTACATTCACAATCATCAGTTTGTTTGTTTTTGGACAAGTGTGTTGCATAGGAGGAAACGTCTCGTATAAGCAAATGTATAAAAATTATTTATATTCAGATGAAAAGGGGAGGTTTGACGTGGGCAATGTTGTTCCATCAGCGCAGGTGTTGGTCGGTTGATGTTTATGCCTTGACCAAGAGAGCGAACTCTGCGGGAGGAGGAGCAGGAGGAGGAGGAGGAGGAGGAGGAAGGAAGAGAGAGAAAATCGGTTACCGTTTCACACTTTATAGCCACTTCCGGCCCATGCGCCCGAGTCATTCTGGCATTCTACGTTGCGACGCGGCCGGACAAACGGAATATTTACCATCAACTCCAATCTTGCCATCGCCGTCGGCGTCCCCGGCCTTCAGGAAGCCCTTGGTCTCGGCTTCGGTCAGCGAGCGCGCAGCTGGGCAGAAGTTCTGCAGGAACAGCCTGTGGGCCGGGAGGAGAAGAGAGGTTGGCATACATAGAGGAGAGGAGGGGGGGCATACATAGGGGAGAGGAGGGGAGGCATACATAGAGGAGAGGAGGGGGCATACATAGGGGAGAGGAGGGGGCATACATAGAGGAGAGGAGGGCATACATAGAGGAGAGGAGGGGGCATACATAGAGGAGAGGAGGGGGCATACATAGAGGAGAGGAGGGCATACATAGAGGAGAGGAGGGGAGGCATACATAGAGGAGAGGAGGGCATACATAGAGGAGAGGAGGGCATACATAGAGGAGAGGAGGGGGGGCATACATAGGGGAGAGGAGGGGAGGCATACATAGAGGAGAGGAGGGGGCATACATAGGGGAGAGGAGGGGGCATACATAGAGGAGAGGAGGGCATACATAGAGGAGAGGAGGGGGCATACATAGAGGAGAGGAGGGGGCATACATAGAGGAGAGGAGGGCATACATAGAGGAGAGGAGGGGAGGCATACATAGAGGAGAGGAGGGCATACATAGAGGAGAGGAGGGCATACATAGAGGAGAGGAGGGGAGGCATACATAGAGGAGAGGAGGGGGGGCATACATAGAGGAGAGGAGGGGAGGCATACATAGAGGAGAGGAGGGGAGGCATACATAGAGGAGAGGAGGGGGGCATACATAGAGGAGAGGAGGGGAGGCATACATAGAGGAGAGGAGGGCATACATAGAGGAGAGGAGGGGGCATACATAGGGGAGAGGAGGGGGCATACATAGAGGAGAGGAGGGGGGCATACAGGAGAGGAGGGGGGCATACATAGAGGAGAGGAGGGGAGGCATACATAGAGGAGAGGGGGGCATACATAGGGGAGAGGACGGGGCATACATAGAGGAGAGGAGGGCATACATAGAGGAGAGGAGGGGGCATACATAAGGGAGAGGAGGGGAGGCATACATAGGGGAGAGGAGGGGGGCATACATAGAGGAGAGGAGGGGGCATACATAGAGGAGAGGAGGGGAGGCATACATAGAGGAGAGGAGGGGGCATACATAGGGGAGAGGAGGGCATACATAGAGGAGAGGAGGGGGCATACATAGAGGAGGGGAGGCATACATAGAGGAGAGGAGGGGGCATACATAGAGGAGAGGAGGGCATACATAGAGGAGAGGAGGGGACATAAATAGGGGAGAGGAGGGCATACATAGAGGAGAGGAGGGGGGCATACATAGAGGAGAGGAGGGGGCATACATAGAGGAGAGGAGGGGGCATACATAGGGGAGAGGAGGGGAGGCATACATAGAGGAAAGGAGGGGAGGCATACATAGAGGAGAGGAGGGCATACATAGGGTAGAGGAGGGGGCATACATAGAGGAGAGGAGGGCATACATAGAGGAGAGGAGGGGGGCATACATAGAGGAGGGAGGGGGGCATACATAGAGGAGAGGAGGGGGGCATACATAGAGGAGAGGAGGGCATACATAGAGGAGAGGAGGGGGCATACATAGAGGAGAGGAGGGGAGGCATACATAGAGGAGAGGAGGGGGCATACATAGGGGAGAGGAGGGGGGGCATACATAGAGGAGAGGAGGGGAGGCATACATAGAGTAGAGGAGTGGGGCATACATAGAGGAGGGGAGGGGGCATACATAGAGGAGAGGAGGGGGGCATACATAGAGGAGAGGAGGGGGCATACATAGGGGAGATGAGGGCATACATAGAGGAGAGGAGGGGGGCATACATAGAGGAGAGGAGGGGAGGCATACATAGAGGAGAGGAGGGGAGGCATACATAGAGGAGAGGAGGGGAGGCATACATAGAGGAGAGGAGGGGGGCACACATAGAGGAGAGGAGGGGAGGCATACATAGAGGAGAGGAGGGGGGCATACATAGAGGAGAGGAGGGGAGGCATACATAGAGGAGAGGAGGGGGCATACAGGAGAGGAGGGGGGCACACATAGAGGAGAGGAGGGGAGGCATACATAGAGGAGAGGAGGGGGGCATACATAGAGGAGAGGAGGGGAAGCATACATAGAGGAGAGGGGGGCATACATAGGAGAGAGGAGGGGGGCATACATAGAGGAGAGGAGGGGGCATACATAGAGGAGAGGAGGGGAGGCATACATAGAGGAGAGAGGGGGCATACATAGAGGAGAGGAGGGGGAATACATAGGGGAGAGGAGGGGGCATACATAGAGGAGAGGAGGGCATACATAGAGGAGAGGAGAGGGGCATACATAGAGAGGAGGGGGGCATACATAGAGGAGAGGAGGGGGGCATACATAGAGGAGAAGAGGGCATACATAGAGGAGAGGAGGGGGCATACATAGAGGAGAGGAGGGGAGGCATACATAGAGGAGAGGAGGGCATACATAGAGCAGAGGAGGGGAGGCATACATAGAGGAGAGGAGGGCATACATAGAGGAGAGGAGGGCATACATAGAGGAGAGGAGGGGGGCATACATAGAGGAGAGGAGGGGAGGCATACATAGAGGAGAGGAGGGGAGGCATACATAGAGGAGAGGAGGGGGGCATACATAGAGGAGAGGAGGGGAGGCATACATAGAGGAGAGGGGAGCATACATAGAAGAGAGGAGGGGGGCATACATAGAGGAGAGGAGGGGAGGCATACATAGAGGAGAGGAGGGGGGCATACATAGAGGAGAGGAGGGGAGGTACATAGAGGAGAGGAGGGGGGGGCATACATAGAGGAGAGGAGGGGAGGCATACATAGAAGAGAGGAGGGGGCATACATAGAGGAGAGGAGGGCATACATAGAGGAGAGGAGGGGAGGCATACATAGAGGAGAGGGGGGGCGCATACATAGAAGAGAGGAGGGGGGCATACATAGAGGAGAGGAGGGCATACATAGAGGAGAGGAGGGGAGGCATACATAGAGGAGAGGAGGGGCGCATACATAGAGGAGAGGTGGGCATACATAGAGAGGAGGGGGAGGCATACATAGAGGAGAGGAGGGAGGCATACATAGAGGAGAGGAGGGGGGCATACATAGAGGAGAGAACGGGGGCATACATAGAGGAGAGGAGGGGGAGGCATACATAGAGGAGAGGAGGGGGGCATACATAGAGGAGAGGAGGGGAGGCATACATAGAGGAGAGGAGGGGAGGCATACATAGAGGAGAGGAGGGGAGGCATACATAGAGGAGAGGAGGGGGGGCATACACAGAGGAGAGGAGGGGAGGGGGGGAGGGCAAGCTGAGCATCAAGTTAGCCCGCTGCTGGACATACGCGTGTACGAAGTGTACTCACTTCAGCTCCTCTTCCTCAATGAAGCCGCTCTTGTCCTGGTCGATGACGTAGAAGGCCTTCTTGACGTCGTCGGCGGACTTGCCGGAGAGACCGCATGTTTTGAAGAACTTCTTGAAGTCGAATGTGTCGGCGGCTGTAAGGGTCGCGGTCGGGGGGTGGGGGTGGGGGGGAAATGAAGGATTTTGGTGAAAACAAACAAAACAAAGACTCGGGTGGAGGCGGAGACATTGGCGTCACACTTGTTTTGCGTTACCTTTGCATGCGTCCAGGGCTGCAGTGATTTCAGCGTCTTTCAGTATACCTGAGAAGGCCATTTTGATCTGCGCAAAGGGAAGAGAGGCACACTTTCTTCAGACTTTCGTTATGGACAAACCGGATCTGGACAAACCGGATCTGGACAAACAGGATCTGGACAAATAGGATCTAGACAAACAGGATCGGGAAAAACAGGATCTGGACAAAGAGGATCTGGACAAACAGGATCTGGACAAACAGGATCTGGACATACAGGATCTGGACAAAGAGGATCTGGACATACAGGATCTGGACAAAGAGGATCTGGACATACAGGATCTGGACAAACAGGATCTGGACATACAGGATATGGACAAACAGGATCTGGACAAACAGGATCTGGACAAATAGGATCTGGACAAACCGGATCTGGACAAACCGGATCTGGACAAACAGGATCTGGACTACTCATTCGGAGATAACGCGGATAGGCGTGACGGCCGGTTCAGGACAGTACGCGTGCGATGCGTTGTAGCGGGGATCGGAATGCGCCGCCCGCACGAGGCCTCAGGACCGTCTGGTCCACCGTTACTATAGGTTACCAAGCGGCACATCGCCTTCACGAAACGACCGCGAACTTTTAAAACAGCCGCAAAACCGCTCGAGACTCTTAACGTTAAACAGGCCTATGTTATGGATGACCAATAACTCGCCACGGGCGGCTGCGATGATTACGGGGGGAGGGGGAGGGGGGAGAGATAAGCACAAATCAGAACCCCCACAATGCGATTTGATTAATCCACTCCCACGTGTGAACGGTACGCAGATGATGGATCTCCACAAGCTCCGTTTCAGAGGCTGAGAGCCGTTCCCCAGACGCGCAGCAGCTCTAGATGCTGAGGAGGTCTGGTCCTATAGTCCATTCCATGATGCGGTGGATTCAGAGGACCCCCCCTCCCTCCTCACCCCCCCACCCCTCCCAAAACGCAAATCTAGTTCAGCCTCACTGGCGGCAATGGATTTGCGGTGTCCCGGTGAAAGCGCGGCTATAACGCGTTATACCTGTCAGTAGACATATGTGTGCACGAGAAGAAAATTCAACGCTCGCGACTCGCGTCTAGAGGTCCGGTTCGGGTCTCGTTAGCCGGTCCGGCGCCCCCCGGGGTCTTCCACGTAAGCCTACACACTCACCTCTTGGTGTTCTTTGCCTTGTACAGATGATACAGACAAGCCCGGAGTCGACTGCAGTGATCTTCCCGGTGTTCCCGGTGACCTTTTATACTTTTTCCCTCCATCGAAATCCGACGCATAAAGATAACTGACACCGCTGAGAGAGGGAGGAGGTGGGTGGGTGGGGGGAGGAGGAGGAGGGGGAGGTGGGAGATGGGGAGGGGGGGAGTCGTCGGTGTCAGGAGTCCGTGCCAGAAGCCGGGGCCGGTCTATTTTTAAGTTTCACAAAACGAAGACGCTTAAAAGGTGCGTTTGAAAAAGTCCATAAGATCTCCACTGCTAAGAATATACACTGCTGAGGAGGAGCAATCTCGCTACTGCTGCCGCCGCTGCCGCCGCCGCCCCGGGCGGCGCCGCCCCCGGCGCCCGGGGCCCGCTCGGGTCCTCCCGCGAGCGAGGCTTCTTCCTCCGTTCCGCGCGGCTTGGCAGAAGTCGGACATCAACGTCTCCCGAAACCTGCTTCTTTCCAGGCCTCTCTCTCTGGGTTTCTAACGAGACGCCTGCTCCATATATCCGGAAGGATCTTTTATTTTATTTTATTTTATTTTATTGTTATCTTGCACGTTGCTGAGTGAAATCAAACACACGCTGCAGGCAGTACTGTACAGCATAACCTGTTGGAGGTGTTGGAAGGATTTGTGTTATTAAACGTCTGAATCAGATACGGAACTCGTTATTCGCCAGCGTGCTTTGTGGTGTTGTGATTGAGGAAAATATTTGGGACGTCCGGCTGTTTAATGTCTATTAATCCTTTCGGGGGTAACTGCCAATACCCTGCTTTACACAACCTCGTGGGCCCCCCCCCCCCCTATAAAGTGTGTTTTAGTTGATCTGGTCATCTTATTTATGTGTTACAATCTGTTTCATTTGCACACGTTTTTTTGGGGGGGGGGGATCCCTGTCAAGTAGTGATGTGGAAAGATGACGGGTTGTCACTCATTCTCCGGTAGGGGGCAGCATTCTCCTATTGGAGTAACCAGGACAGATGAGAGGGGGGGGTCCCAAACCTTAACCACAACCCAAACCGATTGTCTTACAGTGCTTCCGTTGCTTAGATGACGAGCGAACGTGGGCGGAGGTGGAGGTGGATGTGGGGTGCAGGTGGAGGTGTCCTCAGTCCGCCGCCACACTGTTCCACCAGGAAGGAGGAGCGGTGGCATGAGCAGCCCATTAGCACAAAAGGTCTTGCTGTTTTGACCACTAGTTAGCTGCAGGCAGGATGCCTGTGAGGTCATGTGACATGCCACAAGGTTTAACAACCGGGTTGCACGCTGGGAAGCTCTTGCTCGTGTCGTAGACCACGTAGGTCTTTACACGTCTGTTTTTGGCCAACATATATGTATTAACATTTGGGCTGGAAATCAAGCCAACAAGCCCCAGAGGAAACATCCTTTCAAAGACTGTCCTCCTCAGTAAATTCACCGTCTTGTCAAGCCCCCTCCCCTCACCGCCACCCAAACCCAACTCTGCAGTCCTGCACTGTATTTAACTTGCTAAGTGTTTGCTGATGCAACTGAAGTTATTAATAGCGCTCCGTTTTGCAGTCTGCTTGCCACAGCATTTTGTCTCGTTGACCACGTTGCAGTTGGTCAAGAGAAAACCCTTGGAGCAGACACCCCAATTGCACTACGTGTGAAAGATATCTATTGCAAATCCCCCCAGATGCAGGAAGTGTTCGAGCAAAACCCCGGGGCCTTCCCCACTGTGTGTTTGCCAGGTCGTGACCTAAGTTCGGCAAGGCTCCCACTCCCGTCTGACTATTATCAAAACAAGCGCCGGGCAGCTCAGCACAAGGCATCGGACATCGGCTTCGAGCGTTCCTGTACATTGAGCGGTGGCACCTCGGTTTGTGTGTACGTTGCCTCATCCTGTACGATCTACACAGAAGACTGCTGACCACATGCACAGAGGGCTGCCCTGGAGGAGATGATGTTACACCAAAAGAGTATTTATTCCTGGTTTTTCACTCTTCCTCAAAAGTGCAGATAGGATTGTACAATTTGCACAGGTCATTGTTCAGAACATTTTACACATCTGAATAATATTAAAAATACACCATGTGTTCAATGTTGAGAAACAGTCCGGCAGGCAATTCATAAACGAGATATAAAAAATATTCTTTCAGCCGATGATTACTGAATCTTGCAAGGAGTTCGCAGTTCCACGAAAAAGAAGTAGATCTTGGTCAATGGAAATTTATGCCTTTACAAGGGAAGCAAACTCTGCAAAAAGTAGATGAAATAAAACCGCCATTAGTGTTAAGCAAACATTTTTTCAGATTCCTGTGACATGCAGATGGTGCACACTGGAATGCAAATACTGACTGGACCCAATTCTGTGACCAAAAATTCGAGCCTCCCCAAACTGATTAAGTACCCCGATGGACATGGACAGCGTTGTAAATGGAGAGTCACCAACAGTTCAGTTGCTATTTGCTAATATGGTTGAGGAGGCCAAATCGCTGCGCTGAACTAAAAGATATATCTTGTGATGTTTAATCCATCATGCAGAGAACACTAACCATCAACTCCGATTTTGCCATCACCATCACTGTCACCAGCGGCAAGGAAAGCCTTGGTCTCAGTGGCGGTCAGCGCTCTGGCGCCAGCGGAGAAGTTCTGCAGGAACAGCCTGGCAGATAGTGGACCAAGGAGAGCAGTTTAAACGCAGAATAACACATTTCAGGCCATGCAGAATCTGTAACTCTGAAATACGATGCATTTCTGCAGAAAGATAAACTTGCTGTGATAAACCTAACCATGTCAGTGGAGGTGTACTGACATTATACACCTTCAGGTCTCAATAACAGACGTTGCTTAAAAGTTCCTTTACATACACGTCAACATGGTGTTACACCTCCGGATAAATGAATGCCACCACTTTTCATCTGAAACCAGGCCCAGTCTCGAGACAAAATGGAAGAGGTTTGAAATCCTTGTCCACTTTTGTGAAAGCATTCGGACAATTTTATGGGGCTTTTTGAAATCACACATGAGACATGTGCAAGACTGGAGATTCGTATTCATCTCAAACACGCCATATGGTGCATATTTCAAACCGAAGTGTAGGGCTAGATTAAGATGAGTATGAAGACAGCATTTCATTAGCAGTGAACAAGCGTCTTACGTCAGCTCTTCCTCCTCAATGAAGCCACTGTTATCCTGGTCAATGATACCGAAGGCCTTCTTGACATCATCGGAGGACTTGCTGGCCAGACCGCATGTCTTGAAGAACTTCTTGTAGTCGAAGGAGTCAGCAGCTGCAACACATGTTTCAGCAGCGTGGTAAGTTCACCAAATAAGACACAGACCCTACAAGTAGTACAACACTTTTTAGAAAAGGGGTGAAGGACGTGGAAGGCCGAGCTTGGCTGCCAGTTGCATTGGCATTTTTACATCCTGTAACTGAGATTAGGGTGCACGCCGAGGATTTGGGCGGTACGATTCCGCTGGAGCCAATAGGCCATCTACTGAAAAGTGTGCACTCGTCATACCCTCCAGGGCTTGTTTTCGGTTCAAACTTAAACAAACGTACAAATTCAGGGGCACTTTGTATTTCACATATTTTGGAAATGATACGTATGAGGTTAAATGAGGAGAAATGTCCGTCTTACCACTGCATCCGTCCAGAGCTGCTTTGACGTCAGCCTCTTTGAGAACACCAGCGAAGGCCATTTTTTAATCTTGAGAATGAGAGAAGGGCACGGTAAATATTCATGAGCCGTATCAGCCTCACGGATTCTATTCCACACTGCTCCTATTGAACCCTTCCAAGGGCCCGCTTTAACGGCTGGGATTTCAGACTCCCTTCCATTATGGAGCTTAATATAGAGAAACTTTTTTTAAAAATCTATCACAACTGATGGCTGTCTGCCCAAAATCCCCCCCCCAGCATGTGTTGGCTATCAAAACACGAGTCTGACGGTTCATATTACATACATATTACGTACATATTACACTATACAGTTTATGAATGCCACTACCAGCAAAACAACTCTCCATTTATCAGATGCAATGGTGGTGGTGGTGGTGGTGGGTGGGGGGTGGGGAAAGAATGCCAACATTTCAGGCATTTTGCGGATTATGCAAAACGAGATTAAAAAAACAGTTTCCGGATTAACTGTAAACGTATCACGCATGAACTCGCCACGCGCCGCCGTTATAACGAACGGCGGCCCTATGACGTCACGCGTTTAGAACGCCGCCGCGCCGATCTGATTACGCCGCGGAGTCGCCGCCGCCGCCGCGCGTGGAACGCACGCGTTTCAAGAAGCGCGTGCCAGCACCCCCGGGGTGTCTTGTTTCGTGTATTCTTTTGCAAAGAATTCCCAGTTTTTTCTGAAATTGTTATCCACAAAAACGTCATTTCCCCCCTCCCCCCGGGGGGAAACGTGCGGCCTCGGTTTCGAGTCCTTCCTTTCTCACTTCGAGTGGTCCTGCGGTCCCGTGATGGGCTTTTTTTTCTTTATCTTTCTCGGTTCCGTTCGCTATGTCAAGGTCCATGTTCTAACTTCGTAGTCCAACACGCGTCCCGTCTAAATAAATCCCTTTCCTCCGACGTCCGAGGCCAGAGGACGCGCATCCCGCCGCCGAGGCCAGAGGACGCGCGTCCCGCCCGACTCACCTTTGCGCTGCGTTGAGGGCGAGTGAAAACCGGGGTCGATTCGAGCGAATGCCCGACGCCCTTCCCCTCTCTCGCTTATATAGGCCCGAGCAACACCATTTACAGAGGTTCGGGGCCGAGTATCGGATGCCGAGGTGAGGCTCTGTCGAAAAAATGTGTCTAGTAGTCGCGAGCTATTTTGAGGGGAACAAACGAGGGATGCTATAGTGGCCCAGGACCCACGTGTTGCGGGGAGGCCCAAAACCGGTCGTGTGGAAATGCCTCGGAAACCCGAGCACCAAAGGTCTTGCTACCAAACGGTTTCGCTTCATTCCGACATAACCTCGTAAATTTCAACGAAACGTGAGGGGAGGGGGCGTAATTGACCGTAATGGGTTCTGGAGGACGGTATGGCCGGGGCCACGTGGCGCCGCCGGGCCCTGATCGTTATTTCCGGGTGTCGGCTTCCGGGGGCAGAAATGTTGTCAAAATGGCGATTGAATCCGAGCCACTTCTGCACGCCAGAGTCGTGATCTTCAGCCTTATATCATCGTGTATGTTGTTCTTGTGCTTTGGCCACAGAGAGAGAGAGAGAGGGAGAGGAGGGGGGGGGGGTAAAAATAATAATTTGTGTTTAATCACGCCGCGTACCCCCCTCGCATTCTCAAACCACGTGACCCCCCCCCCCAGCTCGGGACGAGAGAGGCGTCCGACGACATGTGAGTACCACGCGTAACGTGAACTTCCATAGGGTTCATGCGTACCTCCAGAATCGATGAATCGGGTTTCACGGCAGATGGCACCCTGCGTGGGCCACTGACCCCCCCCCCCAACACACGATCCCTGTCCTTAGTAGGCAATGTACACGACACGGACCGTACTCACACAATCCGCGCATGTGAAGAAGTTGGCAATAGGCGGCGCATACCTTCACGCTGCCCCGCGGTGACGTCACCCGGCCGCCATGTTTGGTTGCGGCGAGCGGAAATGAAACGAACGGGCATCCGGAAACCCGACGCGACCTAATGGGGTTTTCTGTAGCTTTCGTCTTATTAACCCCCCCGAACAGGAGCCGGTTGACGGACTCGCCGGGCCGACCGCAGAACTCGGCATCCCCGGTTCCGGCTTTGATTTAGCCTGCTATCATTTAACATGAACCACTTTTTTATGGGAGGGGGGGTCTCCTCTTTCCTCTTTCCTTATTATGTCGATGACGTTTAATTTCCGGTATCGACCAAGTTATTGATGTGTTTTGTTAGCTGGTGAGATGTGGGGCTATACCGCTAATGAAGGAACATCTTTAATCGTCGTTAGGTAACGGCTTGTCTACCGTCGTTGACAAACGACCCCCACCGGGAACCAGGAAGGGGCCCACCGGGAACCAGGAAGGGCCCCACCAAGGATGCGTGCTGGTACTGAAGAGCGGCCTTACTGAATACTCAGTTTATTCTGCACACCTACTGTAGGTTACATACACACAGACGAAAAACGACAATAAAAGAAGACCAGCAGACGTTCATATCACGAATCAAATCTTTTTAATTGATCATTTTCAGTTATCCGATGGATCGGACAAACGCAACCAACTCCCATCTTCAGCCGCCTGTTCGTCCGATGCGGGGCCTGTTGTGCGTCATTGAGTCACATGGAGGGGTGGGGGGGGCGCCATGCAGGCAGGGACACCATTCATGAAGCTCCTTCTCACACTATTCAACAGTACAAACGTTTGGCAGTCCGTAGTTTAAAAAAAAGAAAAAAGGAAGGGCAAAAATCAGTTGGGGGGGGGGAAGAAAGAAGTAAAGACAGCAAGGAGAGACAGCCCCAACCGTGTTTCTGTTTCATTTCAGCAGAGAGCAGAACTCTGTGGGGGAGAGAGAAGAGAGAGAGAGGGGCGTTACTATGGTTCGGGGGAAAGGTGTCAGTGTCATTGTGGTTCGAGAGCTCCAGCTGCGCGTTTCAGCACCGCTGGATGGACAGCTCCCCTCCGGGATCCCTGCATTTATCCATTAGGGCTGTGGGGGCCCCGCTGTTTTGGTTCTCTTGTGAGTTTTCTCCCCTAAAGCCCAAACCTTAAGACCGATAAGCGCAGCAATGGGCATAGATGGGTTGCAAATTCCACCCGCTAATCAGACACTTTACAATGACACCGGTTGACCTCGAGGTGGCGCTGTAATATGACGTTTACTGGGGGTTTTGTGTGCAATTATCGCAATAACAGCTTGGCCCGTCGTCAAACTCATTTCCTCCTGTTAATCTCTCGAGTCGTCTGCTCTGAAAATGCCGAATTTCGCAAACTTTTCCCCTATTTCCTTAAAAACCTTCTTTTGGCACCTCGTTAGAAACCTGAAGAGCAGTCGTCTCAAAACATGTAAAGGATCATCCGGGGACTTCGCTGATCTTAAAGCGTTAAAAAAATTTGAATATGTCAATCCGTGTTGATTGTACAAGCCAATCAAATTTTTTTTTGTCAAATTAGTTAATTTTCAAAAAATTTGCACTAACCCACGAAAACGCTGAGATACCAACCGGAAATTTAAGAAACATGTTCAGAAGTTTTCGCTAATTTAATTTACTGAAGAACGTCGTGCTTCACCTGTAGGGGGCGCCACACATACGAAAAGCTTATATCTAGCAATCAGCTGCATGGATTTGTACGAAATTCGGTTTACAAAATCTAGGGGGTCACGACTTGGTCGATGCATAAAATTTGGCAACGATCGATTAAAGTGGGCGTGGCTTATTACAACAAATGGAAATTCCAAGACATTTCACATTCCAAACTTAAAAAAGCGAAAAAATGAAAGTCACCCACACATCCTACAGAGCTGATCCCCCCCCCCCCAGCACATCCACTGCTTCCCTGCATCCTCCGGTCAACTCAGAAGTCCGTCACTCAATATTTTTCAAAATATGCAAAATCAATTAAAATCTGTATCTCCACAAGTCTTAATTCAGCAGAAGTTCGTGTGATTTTTTGGGGTTTTTTTCCCAGAATTTTATCACCGAAACTTCTGCTACAACTGGCCCTCAAAGTTTGCTCAAATGCTGTGGGCGGGGCTTATATTACAAAAAACGTCATATCTCCTGAACGTTTTGTGCTGTTACAGCCACATGTGGTGTACTCGTGTAGGTATGATGTCTGAATGACCATGACAAATTTGGTGCCATTTGGCTAATAGGTGGTGCTGTTGCAGCATCACAAGTATATATACCCATTTTTATTTATTAGCCCTGTTCATTTGAAAATGTTTATGCTTCTTCGTTGTACAAAGGTTTAATGATATCTGACAGGACATCCTCATACCCCAAAAATATATGGCCGCCATCAGCCAATCAAATTTCAGCTGCCAACACCGACAGTTCTGTACGACTGATCATCATGAACCCAGGCAGCATCTGGATGTGGGCCACTTCAGGCAAAGATGCGGCACTGGTGGCCTTCTTCTGGCCCTGACAAAATGGATGTGAGCCTGAAGTGGCCCACATGTGTAATAGCAAATATGGCCCACATACGCCAAATCAAATGTGGGCCTTTTTTGGCAAAGATGCGGCGCTCTGGGCAACATGTGATCTGGATGTGACCCTGAAGTGTCCCGTGTGGTAAATGGTGAACATGGCCCAAATATCACACAACAAATATGGCCACCTTTGGCAAATATGTGGCACATGCGGCATTGCTATGGCTTGGTTCTGGCCCAGATCTGGCAAACAGGATCGGACCGCCCAAGTGCCATCATTCTACGCGGTATGTGGGCCGGATGAAAGTGTCGGGTGTGGGCCGGGTCCCGGCCACAGCAATTTTGCTGCCTGGGAAATTTGGTACACATTTTGCAAGAATACTCCAGATGGCATCTAGCTCCAAAAACGTTTGGTGTTGAATCAGAAATGTTGGCTCCTCCTGAATCATGCCAAATCATGTGCCGGTAAAGTCCGGATGCGAGCCTACTACAATTGGTCAGAATTTGCCAAAAGGTGGCGCGAGTGTGAGCCAGCTTGCGGCTATATTTTTCATTTGACTTTCCTGTCACACTTTTCTTTTTTTCTTTTTTCACACACTTAGTGTGAGCATACCTTCCATCCCAATCTTGCCATCCCCATCCTTATCGCCTGCAGTCATCAGAGCCTTAGCCTCGGCCACAGTCAGGACCCGGGCCCCCGGGGAGAAATTCTGAAGGAACAGCCTGACGGGGAGACGAGCAGTTTCAGTCTCTTTCATTGTAGAATATGGTTTTGCGACGGTATCTGCGTTTTTGTCTGACCACAGTTACATCAAGGTCTCTTTGAGCTGTCTTGAATCTCCCTCAGGCCGTGCCATTACCCCCTCCACCCCCACCCCCACCAACCACCCACCTGCATTACCGATCTCGTCACTTGTCCAAATGCTGACCCCGTTCATAGGATGACGCGTGACTCATAACCCGTGCACAAACACACACACAGACTAAAAAGACACACATAGCATGCATATGTCATCCTTACTTGAGCTCCTCCTCCTCAATGTATCCACTCTTATCTTGGTCCAGGACGGCGAACACTTTCTGGCCGTCCGCCTCTGACAAGCTGGTCAGGCCCACTTGCGCAAAGAACAACTTGAAGTTGAATGTGCCTGGAGCTGTGTGGGCATAGAAAGAGAGAGGCCGAGGGAGACGGGGACAGAGAGAGAGAGAAGGGGCGAGAGACTTCAGAGGCAATCGCCGAATGAAAAGAGAGCAAGAACGATGGCGGGCCTGAATAGAGATGTCACATTCACTCACGCGCTCAGATGACTTTCATTCTTCAACCTATGACATTTCCCAATACGCAGCCTGTAGTGCGCCACTCACATAATACCCCTCACCGACATATGCCCTCATAGGTCATAGCATTATTATGTCAGTGAAACAGTCCCTACAAACGGGCTATAGCCCATGGGGAGGGTGTTAATGCAAGCCTAACAGCCAAATGCATCTTGTTGACCAAGGATAACAGTTGAAGCCGGACGTTAGATGAGAAATCTATTGTTGCTGACGAGTAGTCCCAATTTAAAAAATCTCACACAGGCTCTGATTTTAAAATAACTGCTTGAATGAAGAAATAAAGCTTTAAAAAAAAACTCGGTCAGTATCCCAGGGAGGCTTATTGTCTATCTACCTTCCAGTCTTAGATGCAAGAGATGTCTATTTCTGGTCACCACAAACTGATGAATTGCACGCTGCAGACGTAGTCTTGTCGGTGTGTGCGTTGCGCGAAATGGAAACCAACAAAGTTTGATTGTGTTTTGCCTCAAACAGACGGCGGGAGAAGGAGAAAAAGGGACTACACAAGCGTTTGTGTTTTATGGTGATGGATGTGCTCGGTCTGCCCCGTCTGGCAGATGTAATGGCTGCAGATAAATAATTAAGTGCTGGTGGTGATGTGAAGGCTACGTAACTGGTGTGATTTTGTGTCCTTTGTCTGACAACTCGGCATAAACACTTTGGTATCTGGGAGGGTAACTGTTCCCTAACCCTAGCCCCCTGCCTGCCTGGTTACCTGCAGACCCCCCCTCCCCCATGCACTGCATGTCATACATGTGTGCTCCCACAGGACTGTCTATGGTCTTTAATAATGACTCCTTCCCTTTGTGCGGCGTATATTTCTGTGTGTGTGTGTGTGTGTGAGTGCATGCATGTATGCCACACTCTTACAGTAAGTGTGTTTGCGTGCACGACTACGCCCCGTGTGTGTGTGTGTGTGTGTGTGTGTGTGTGTGTGTGTGTGTGTGTGTGTGTGTGAGTGCATGCATGTATGCCACACTCTTACAGTAAGTGTGTTTGCGTGCACAACTACGCCCCGTGTGTGTGTGTGTGTGTGTGTGTGTGTGTGTGTGTGTGTGTGTGTGAGTGCATGCATGTATGCCACACTCTTACAGTAAGTGTGTTTGCGTGCACGACTACGCCCCGTGTGTGTGTGTGTGTGTGTGTGTGTGTGTGTGTGAGTGCATGCATGTATGCCACACTCTTACAGTAAGTGTGTTTGCGTGCACGACTACACCCCATGTGTGTGTGTGTGTGTGTGTGAGTGCATGCATGTATGCCACACTCTTACAGTAAGTGTGTTTGCGTGCACGACTACGCCCCGTGTGTGTGTGTGTGTGTGTGAGTGCATGCATGTATGCCACACTCTTACAGTAAGTGTGTTTGCGTGCACGACTACACCCCATGTGTGTGTGTGTGTGTGTGTGAGTGCATGCATGTATGCCACACTCTTACAGTAAGTGTGTTTGCGTGCATGACTACGCCCCGTGTGTGTGTGTGTGAGTGCATGCATGTATGGCACACTCTTACAGTAAGTGTGTTTGCATGCACGACTACGCCCCATGTGTGTGTGTGTGTGTGTGTGTGTGTCCGTGTCTCCCTGCATGCGTGCTGGCTCACCTTGACAAGCTTGGACTGCAGCCTTGATATCATCGTCACTCAGCATCCCTGCAAATGCCATGGTCCTTCCTCTGTGCCCTGCCTGAGGGGTACACACACATGCACACAGGGGCAAAATGACAGCAAACGAAACTGGGGCAGGTGTGCTGTGCTGACAGGATCACACAGCCCTTTGTCGGAAGAAAAACAGATGGAAAGTGCTTATTTGTGCATTGAATGTTTCACGATCCTCCTCCCTCAGGTGAGATCATATGGAGTGATTTTGGTGACGTGACCGTTGGCCGATGAACTAACCACCGAGCCGCGCAGTGAGAGAAAGATCCGTCCGGAATTGAAGTTCATGCAGCTTTAAAGAATATTTTTCCTGCAAGGTCTCAAGAGCTGCACTCTTACTGTCCTACCCCCCGCCCCCCATCCTCCAAAATAGCATTTGCTGTGCCATAATTGTAACAAAATAAATGGGATTAAATAATTGAATGCATGCATATAGACAACATCCCAATGACTAAACTCAAGAGAGGGGAAAAAAATCGAAAAATTCCCCAAATACAAAAAACAAAACCAAAAAAAACCCCACTGCCGTGCAGATGAATTTGCAGAAATGTGGTACTCACCGTGTTCGGGTGAGGTTTGCACTCTGCGAGTCAATGATGTGCTGATTTCTGCCTGCTTAGCTTGCTGCCTAAAAGCCAACACCACCCTCCTGCAGCTTCGTGATCCACAGTGCAAGGAGCAACCTGATGTCTCTGCCCTCAGACACAGGGCGAGTTCCCCCATGCCACAATATGTGTCTCCTCCCCCTCCATCAGTTAATCAGAGCAGATAATTTTCTTCACAATTATCATCTTCAGATTTGCAGGGATAGAAGAGAAAAAAATACTGGAATTTCAGCCTCGGAAGAAGAAATGATCAGTCCAAAAGTGATTACTGTCAAGTTTCCACTTCAATTATTATTATTTTATTATTATTGTTGTGGTTTTTTGTTGTTGTTAATAAGTCAAATCTTTCCGTCAACAAATTCACAAAATATTGTAAGTCAGGTTAGTTTTATTTGTGTAGCCCAATATCACAAATTTGCCTCAGTGGGCTTTACAGCAATGCGCCATCCTATCCTTAGACCCTCACATCGGATAAGGAACAACTCCCTAAAAAACCTTCAAGAGGGAGAAAAAACAGGAAGAAAGCTCAGGGGGAGCGACAGAGGAGGATCTCTCTCTCCCAGGACGGACGACGGGACACGATGTTGTGTCTACACAACTTACACAACACAGCACTGAAAGAGGATAACAGCATTATAATGGAATTAAAAGATATATGAAGAATATGATATGAGCAGGGTGCCAGGACCTGAGCCGCGCCACCAGCGTCACCATGGAGACAAAATTTAAATAAATAATTAGCCACACATCAGAGTGAGAGAAGGATATAACAGTGAGACAGGATAACACAATGATATGGATTTATAAGATATATAAAAAGAAAATGTGATGAGGGGGGATGCCAAACGGCATTCAGGTGGTGACCGCCGTCACCACGGAGACCTGGGAGGAGGGATCGACCGCATGTGTACACGAGGGAGACTCACATGACACCCTTCACACAGAAGAAGAGAAAGGAGAAGACGTCATTCAGAGAGACAGAAAAGATGTGTGAGAGAAGAGAACAGGTTGCAATAGTCCATCCATCCATCCATCCATCCATCCATCCATCCACATCCATCCATTATCCAAACTGCTTTTCCTGTGCAGGGTGGCGGGGATGCTGGAGCCTATCCCAGCAGGCATGGGAGGAGAGGACATCCTGGACAGGCCGCCAGGCCATCACAGGGCCTTTTTTTTGTTGTGCAATACTCATAAGTCATAATCAATTAAGTCATCAATTAGTCATCGTCTAGTAACAATAACTATGTGGAGAAGTTTTGTCAAAGGATGGAATCTTACAATGTTAACGTTAATTAGCAAAGCATTAGGCAGCAGTGATGTTATAACAAGTCCTAGCTAAATAGCGATGGGGACAGGATATGTGCCTTTTAAGTTGGCGTACGTAAACAGGAAGGAAGACAACTGTGACTGAAACTCTAAATGATCTTCCTGTTTTGTTTTTTTATGGCCTCGGGTACCCCAAGGTATTGTTTTGCTTTGGAAGACCACGTTTCCTACATAACCTCATCTTCAGGACCAGCTTTCTTAGCTACACATGCTCTTGCAGCTATACAGGCCGTGTTTCCCAGCTCTCCACATCGATAGCTGTATACAAGTGAAATTACTTGCTGCACATAATTACACTGAATTTTGCTATCTGATTGTACTGTGCTGTGGTGTGCAGTGTAGAGTGCACTGTATTTTACATGTTGGTGGTAGTTCTGTATATTCAGACTTGGTTCATGCCAGTCTTGGTTCATGGTTTATAAGCTCC
Source organism: Lampris incognitus (assembly GCF_029633865.1). Classification (NCBI taxonomy): domain Eukaryota; kingdom Metazoa; phylum Chordata; class Actinopteri; order Lampriformes; family Lampridae; genus Lampris; species Lampris incognitus. The sequence continues at coordinate 55,369,389 of NC_079220.1, read as the reverse complement.
TATGGATGTTTTTCTGTGATTTTATATTGAAGATTGCAGTGCATCATCAAGAACATCATCATCATTGAAGAAGGTGATGCCAGCTGCAAGCTGCCCACCCTCCAGGATCTCTCAGACATTCTGGGTGTTCATGGGAGAGATGAGCCCTCTCGTTCTGCTCATAACGGAGTTCACGTTCTGAATTCTAGGAAGAGACACCGCACAAATACATGACAGTAAGCAGCCGCGACAACACTTTCCTCGACCCAACAGCAAGCAGCCCAAAATCACCACCTTCATCAGGAGCTTTGCGTTTTTGCTGTTGTCCGATGCCTCCACCCTTCAGAGATTTGGCTCAGGCTCGGAGTTGCAAGCAAACTACGCAGCAGTCGTAGTAAACAATAGCAAATCAGGTCGTGCGAAAATAAGCAGACCCTGTTTAAATTACTATTTGAATTAGTTTGCCTTCCTTTTTTAGTCATCGTTACTCGCGTTGCTGAGCGGTACAGGTCAGAATTTAAGTACAAGTACACAAAGCACAAAATGACATATTCAGGTCAGTATTACCCAGATCTGTACGCATTTCTGTAAGGCTGTTTCTTTAAACTGCAATCCGTGATATGTCAATTTTTCTTTTTGTAAACTCTACAGAGGATACGTGTCATTTCCTAAAGTTTTTTTTTTTACTCCCTTGTCTGCCAAACTTGGATATTCTGAAATACTTCTTGGTTTTCTACTTCTGTTGCCGTCTGTGTCCCTCCAAGTCTTATTTTCTCATTGTGGAAATACATGGACAACAAGGGGAAAATGTTTTAGCGAAACATTGTTTTTCAGTGCAATGTTAAGTATTGGGTGGCGCAATGGCTAGCGCGGTCGCCTCACAGCAAGAAGGTTCTGGGTTCGAGCCCCAGGGTAGTCCAGTCTTGGGGGTCGTCCCGGGTCGCCCTCTGTGTGGAGTTTGCATGTTGTCTGCGTGGGTTTACTCTGGGTGCTGTGTGTGTATTAGGCCTGTGATGGCCTGGCGGCCTGTCCAGGGTGTCTCCCCACCTGCCGCCCTAGGACTGCTGGGATAGGCTCCAGCATCCCTGAGAGCAGGATAAGTGGGTCCGGATAATGGATGGATGTCAAGTATTGTTCTTCAGACATATTCTTTTCAAATTTCAGTCAGTATAGAAAGTATATCTCTCTATAGCTATGACCTGGATGAATGAGAACAATCACAGACACGTGGCGGAACAATTTGGGTCTGACACCCTTATAATGGCGAGGGAATGTATAACCAAGTCCAGTTGCACTTGATTCCATTCCTTTGGATAAGTATGTTTTTCAGTGCAATGTTAAGTACTGGGTGGCACAGTGGCTCGCGCGGTCGCCTCAGAGCAAGAAGGTTCTGGGTTCGAGCCCCAGGGTAGTCCAGTCTTGGGGGTCGTCCCGGGTCGCCCTCTGTGTGGAGTTTGCATGTTGTCTGCGTGCTGTGTGTGTATTAGGCCTGTGATGGCCTGGCGGCCTGTCCAGGGTGTCTCCCCACCTGCCGCCCATGGACTGCTGGGATAGGCTCCAGCAAGTGGGTCGGATAATGGATGGATGTCAAATATTGTTCTTCAGACATATTCTTTTCAAATTTTAGTCAGTATAGAAAGTATATCTCTCTATAGCTATGACCTGGATGAATGAGAACAATCACAGACACGTTGCGGAACAATTTGGGTCTGACACCCTTATAATGGCGAGGGAATGTATAACCAAGTCCAGTTGCACTTGGTTCCATTCCTTTGGATAAGTATGGCCTGGATGAATGAGAACACTCACAGACATGGTACACGTCACTGGGTTTTGTTTTGGCGTGTATGCATGCAATGAGCGACGAGAACTCTCGAGTTTCTTGATTGCTTTGCTGTCTGTTGTCCATCTGAAAACAGACCCAGGGAAAAATAAACCAGAGACCTCAACGTCAAAACGTCATTTTGGACAACGAGGCCGCTCTGGTGCTGCTCGGCTTTGGCCCATGGCTTGTCTTTTCTCATGTGTAAAAACCTGCTTTCACCCAAAAGTTACCGGAAGTGAAACGCCACTGCGATTGGCCGCGTCCGAGCAGCTGCAAGCGAATCGTGGGTTCGGATTGACTCGACCCCCCTCGCCGGTAACCACGCCCTCCGTCGTGTGACGTCAGCGGGCACAGGAACATGGCGCCCCGGAGGGAAGGTGTAGAGAGCTAGGGCTATGGCTAATGTGTGTCCTTTAATGGCGTTATCTAGATGTCGCTGACACATCTGCGGAAATGGGACAGGCCGCGAAAGTGAATCGGCCCGCAGTGTCTTTGCGGGCGACGAGGCTGCGAATGTGATAGCGGCCTCGCTGTCGTTAGCCGGACCCCTTTAGCGTCGACATGCTAGCCGCGGCTAGCTCGCTTGATAGGCTATCGCTAAACGGGCAGGAAATGTGCTGGCTCTGCGGTGTTGCGTACGCGTCCCGCACTCACTCTAATCATCAATGAATCCAACGTTGTTGTTTTTTATATCAGCTTTATATTATCCAGTTGTGTTTTCCGACGGCAGTTGTGATTAGCTAACATTTTCTTGTGTTAGCCGAACCGTCAGGATGGGGAGGCGTCATGGCTGTGTTTTGTTGCTGGCCGGTGGAATTTTTCTGTCGGGGGTTTTCGTGTCTGAAGGTGCCCCCCTCCAGCACCGCCACACACCAGGTGAGACCGCCGACTTCCTGTTCCCATTTAAATGTTCTCTCGCCCGCCACTCTTGCACACTTAATTGCCAATCAAGCGGACGTTTGCGTCTGGCTAACAACGTTGACTTGGTCTGCTGCTGCTAACAGTAGCTAAAAGGCTAACAACACAGGCTTATGTAATAGCTCTTGGGCTAACGAGCCGAGGCTCTGCTAGCTAGTAGTAAACAGTTGCTACAAAGTTGCGTTAGTTCGGCGTGCGTGCCAACGGAGCAGCACTGTTACTTCCTGTCTCTTTGGGACGTCCAGATTTGATGGCGGTACTGGCCATGGGGAGTTACAGCTGCTAGAATTTATTTTGTAGTGTCAGTCTGAAAGTGTAATGATTTGAACAGTGTAGGGGAAAAAAAATCAAGTTAAAATCCGTCCCCTCGTACACAGTTCCTTTACAAACGACTTGTCGTCCCCAGCATTCATTTGCAAGCGTAGTCAGGTAAACACGCCCAAGATTTAGCACCAACAAACAAAAGACCAATCACCTACACCCCCAGTGGTTCTCAACCCAGTCCTCAAGGACCCCCCTATCCTGCAGATTTTCTTTCTGCAGCTGAATAGGTACCTGTTTATAGTTATTCAACCAATCAGCAATGAATGTCAAGAGTTTGCACATCTTGCATAATTAAGTGCGTTGAGATGCTTGGTTGAGTAAGTACAAGCAGGGCTACTTATGCAGGGTTACAATGAAAATCTGCAGGATAGGGGGTCCTTGAGGACTGGGTTGAGAAACACTGACCTACACAATAGTGACGTAACGTAGTTAACATGGCTCAAGTCTAGTTAGAGGTAGAGAGGTAGCACCCTTTGACCCGGCCTCAGTAAATGGCATCTTGTAAAGTTTATCGCACAGTTGCAGTTGTATTGGCCTACCAGGGTTAAACATTGCCTTTTGCTCTAAAGGGCAGTCTAAATGCATTCTTTATTTCTGTCCAGGGTATCGCCATACTTTTTTCCCCTCACAGAAGTATTCACAAATGGGATCGCATAGGATTGACGACGTGAGGATTGGTCAAAGGACCTGCTTTAAGAAAAACATCAATTGCTTATGTTGTCAGATGCCAGTGGGGGGGAAACATGCTTAATTTTAGGGTATAGCAGCCTGTATGTTAATTAGTACATTGTCATTCTCATCAAAATGTATGACATAAGTTGATTTTAATTTCTGTGGTCGGTGGACCTTTGCATTGTCCTTGTTCAAATAAGCAGATGAGAATTGTTCATTATATGAATTGATAAACTGAAAGTAATCAAAAATTACTACTGAGAGGTCAGCAAATATAGGGCCCCTCTAGGTACACGGTGGATTTCACTTTCTGACAGCATAGAGCTGAGTGACTTTAGTTTATGCTGGTATTGCCAGATTCCTAGGAAAAATGAACGAACTGAGTAAGAAAAACAATGTCATAGTGGTGGTTGGTAATGTGTAACCGTGTCACATTCAAGTTTTATCTGCACCAGTCAATGATTAATGCGGCTGGGATATTTGTCTAGTTATTAAAGCTTAGAGTAAAGGGATGAAGCAAGATTGAACCGGCTTTTATCACATGGCAGCCTATTCTTTGCCCCAAATTCCCAATCTTCCTTTGGACTTGTCTACCCCTCCTTTCATGTACAGATATGTTACCATGAGTGTATGCAGATGTTCCACTTATCCATCTTTTAGGAGTTTGGGTGGATGAATGGTTTTCAGAATGAGCTTTCCCCAATACATTTAGATCAGGAAAGAGTAAATAAAAGCTGCTTGCCAGTAGTAACAGGAAACGTATAGTCATATAACTCGCTTAACTGTTTTGTGATTCAGGGCCTTTTGTGTTGTTGGACACCGGCTGTGGCCTTTGCCCTTTACATCTCACTGACTGAATGACCTTGGTCCCAGACAAAAAGTGGGTGCTGCTTTGCAAATACTCTGCTTCCCGGGATAAAGATCTGACAGCCTAGTATTTCAAAATTACCGCTGACCTTGTGTTGAGCTTTTAAAACGTCACTTTTGGCTGGTTTCCTACGCTTGCTTCATTTCTCATGTTCAGGGCCAAAAATGGCAATTTTGTGGTCATTTTTGACAAGCATGCAGCTATTGCCACAAGGTGAATAAGCGCCTCAACTCACACTCCATTCACCTTTCCAGTGTTGTATTCATACTATTTAACAGTGGATACTTGAGTAATACTATCCATTATCCAAACCGCTTATCCTGCTCTCAGGGATGCTGGAGCCTATACTGGCAGGCGGGGGGACAGGCCGCCAGGCCATCACAGGGCTATACAATATAATTTAATACATAAGCATAAGTTATAAATTATTTAGCCATAACAAAACTGTCTAGTTGTGATAGAAACTGATTTCAAATAGATAATTTTTTTAAGAGCCCTCTGGATCCATATCCTGACTGCCCCCTTGCATTTGATGAGTAATACAAGGCTGCCTTTACAGTGTGGCAACCACGTTGGAACTCAGCACCCGACCCAACAACGAAACAGAGACCGTCGGCAGGTTGAGCCGCTGTGGGCATTTATTCAAAAGACACGAGGGAAAACGTTCAGCAGGAGTCCTGCTCCTCGTCTGACTCCCGTCTTCGTTGGCTCCTACGCTGGGCAGCCAACACAACTCTAGCTTTCTCTCTCCGGCTCCCCTTTATCCTGGGGCTCCCCTTTATCCTGGGGCTCCCCTTTATCCTGGGGCTCCCCTTTATCCTGGGGCTCCCCTTTATCCTGGGGCTCCTTTATCCTGGGGCTCCTTTATCCTGGGGCTCCTTTATCCTGGGGCTCCTCATCAGCCTCCGACTGGGGCCAGGTGTGTCGCTCAGTCTCCCTCCTTGAGGCCAGGTGTGTTTCTGTGCGGTGCTGGGTCACTGGCCATGGTGCTGAAGCCGGGCTGACCCCCGGGGTTGTCACAACTCCCCCTCCCACGAAAGAAGCCCGGGTCAGGGATCTCAGGCGGGCGGCCCGAGGGCTGGGAACGGTCGGGCGGGCGGCCAGGACGCCGGAGGCAGAACATCCCCGGCGGGGGGACCCGAGGGCTGGGAACGGTCGGGAGGGCGCCCAGGCTTCAGAGGCGGCGGGATGGCCGCGGGGCAAGCTGGACTCGAAGGCGGTCCGCCAGCCGCGGGACACGAAGGCGGCGTGGCGGCGACGTGCCAGCCGCGGGGCTAGCGGACCTCACCGGCGGCGTGCCAGCCGACCTCACCGGCGGCGTGCCAGCCGCGGGGCTAGCGGAACGCCGCGGGGCTAGCGGAACTCACAGGCGGCGTTGCAGCCGCGGGGCTAGCGCAACTCACAGGCGGCGCGGCAGCCGCGGGGCTAGCGGAACGCCGCGGGGCTAGCGGACCTCACCGGCGGCGTGGCAGCCACGGGGCTAGCGGAACGCCGCGGGGCTAGCGGACCTCACCGGCGGCGTGGCAGCCACGGGGCTAGCGGAACGCCGCGGGGCTAGCGGAACTCACAGGCGGCGTTGCAGCCGCGGGGCTAGCGGAACGCCGCGGGGCTAGCGGAACTCACAGGCGGCGTTGCAGCCGCGGGGCTAGCGGAACGCCGCGGGGCTAGCGGAACTCACAGGCGGCGTTGCAGCCGCGGGGCTAGCGGAACGCCGCGGGGCTAGCGGAACTCACAGGCGGCGTTGCAGCCGCGGGGCTAGCGGAACGCCGCGGGGCTAGCGGAACTCACAGGCGGCGTTGCAGCCGCGGGGCTAGCGGAACGCCGCGGGGCTAGCGGACCTCACCGGCGGCGTGGCTGCCGCGGGGCTAGCGGACCTCACACACGGCGTCTCAGGGACGCTGGGCATCCAAACCCAGCTGGTCGGGGGGAGGCCGGTGACGGCGGCCATCATCTGCTTGAGCGTGGCCATGCCCTCGGCCTGCCTGGCTCGGGCTTGGACCAGCAACTGCATTGCTGCCTCCATGCTTCGGCTGGCCACGGTCTGCCTCCCTGAATCGGGTGCTCCGGTAGTGGTTTCACTCTGCCTGCGTTCCCCACCAACTGCGGCAACCACGGGGGAACTCAGCACCCGACCCAACAGCGAAACAGAGACCGTCTGCAGGTTGAGCCGCCGTGGGCATTTTTTCCAAAAGACACACGAGGAAAAACGTCCAACACGAGTCCTGCTCCTCGGCTGACTCCCGTCTTCGTTGGCTCCTACGCTGAGCAGCCAACACAACTCTAGCTTTCTCTCCCCCCCTTTGGGCGGCTCTCTCTGGCTCCCCTTTATCCTGGGGCTCCTCATCAGCCTCCGATTGGGGCCAGGTGTGTCGCTCAGCCTCCCTCTCATTGAGGCCAGGTGCGTTTCTGGGCGGTGCTGGGTCACTGGCCATGGTGCTGAAGGCGGGCTGACCCCGGGGTTGTCACAGCAGGCTTCTTTTGAGTCCGTACAAAGACGTTGCGTTGATAGAAATCCCAATGGCTGCTCTCTTTAACGATGCCAATTAATTTAGCCAATTTAAGGAGGTCCCCAGCTTTTTTCCTCATGTGAAGGGCCTGCGTTTAAGTTTTGAGGATGTCTTGCCAGCCTCCCTGGCCATTGGACAGTTTCTTGAAATATTTACTTGTTACTGTGTGGCACTTAGCTATGATACTTTCAAATGAATGAGGTCATTCTTTGCAAATTGGTTGTATTTGAGAGAAAAGGTCAAGTCATGTATGCTAAAGTGTGAATGGTCATCTGCCATTTGTTAATGACATTTTTTTAGGAAAAGCAACATCATTGTTTTTTTTTTATTTTCTTAATAGGCCTACACTGAATTTATCAGATGCATTGCCCCAGTATTTTGGTCAGTGCAGCTCAGTTCTGGATTGATTATAAAAAACAAACAAACAAACAAACATCTCAGCAGATCTCAGGCCAGACAGCACCGTCCTGCTGTATGAGCCCAAACATAAAACCATCTGCCGTTGTGCACATTAGGCGGCTGAAACCTGCAAAATTGGGTCAGCTCCTCCTCTGTACGAACAACAGCTACTGAAATATGCAGAAGACCCCAAATAAGAGCTGGCAGCTCCCTTCCATATTGGGCCCGCTAACCAGTTGAGTCATTTGACGGAGACTGCCAAGACATAATATGAATCCATGACTCGGATGAGGCCTAACTGAGGGGAGCTGATCCCATGTGGAGCTACCCACCCCGGGCTCTTGTTTTTCTCTGTCTCTTCAGGCGCAACTGACGGCTGCAGCCTTTCAGGGAGTCGTGCACTGCCTGGGAACCTGTCACTCAGGTGAAACGCAGGCAGGGGGTGCATACTGTAAAGCTACCGGTAATTAGTCAAATTTGCTGAATGATACATTTGCCGGGGTGGTAAGCTTAGTTAAGTTAAGCTTTGACTTGACTTTAGATTCTGTGCACAATCTAATTGCTTTTATGAGCAACTAATTCTTTGAACATGTTTTTTATGACCCTTGAGCACATGGTTAGGCTTTAACTACAGGAGGAGGAAAGTTTTTCGAAAAATAACCCTTTATGTTAGATATTTAGGAGGTAGGTGGGGTAGCTTATGATTAGCTAAGCCTAGGTTACATAATGTGGAAACAAGCATGCCCAATATAGTGGTCTGTAGTGTCTGTGGTGTGTATCATAAAAAGCCATAATCTGATGGTTTTATGCATATCCACAAAAGACAATTTTTTTTTTTTTAAGAGGAGACCCCCCTCCATGAAGGCACATCATCTTTGCTCCCCTTCTCTTTGTTCGTATTCATTCTAGTCTTTGGTTTTTATTCACGCATGCAAAACAAAATTGGTCCGTTGAGTCAGCAAAGTGTCAGTTCTCCTCCTGTTCTCCGTGTTTACCTCTGCACTGAGCTGAAGCTGTACACAAACCCCAGTAGCCCAAAGCAGCCCGTGCTGACCCATCACGTAGGCGATGAGTTGCAGGGTGGGGGAAACACTCCTGTTAGTCTCATGTAAGTACAGATCTCCATTTAGAATTACATCCACTGGGCCAGTACCGACCATGGGCCCCTTTGAATTTTTGATTTCGCCCTCATCAATATTTCACCCCAGACGCTGTTCACTCTGTCAGCACAGACGAGAGACCTTAGTGTCTGTTTTCTGTGCCAGGGTTATCGAACACGTGGAAAATGTTCAGTCGCCGATAGGCTCAAGTATTGTTCTGCCGTAACTCTCGACTTCGTCAGGTGGGGCTGGATGTCAGCAGCAGGGGCTGCTGATTGGAAGGGGGCGGGAATTTCCAGGTGTGGTAAAACAGCAGGCTGATGAGACTGTTTATGTGCTTGCGTGCATTATCTCGCTGCATCTGCACCTTATTGAGCTCTGATAGGAGAAAATCTCCATGCAAGACATCAGTCAGGCTTAATTAGCTGGCAATCTACAAAAGTGATGCGCAATAAATAGATGTGAATTTAAACTGCCTTTGTCTTGCATTTTAAACTACTTGCTAACTTGACTGCCTAGGATGTGTTACAGTTTTTTGTTGTTGTAAATTTTTGTTTTTTTTTACATGAAAATTGTGATCATTTCAAATAATAGGCAGGGCTGGGCGGTACACTGACTTTTTACGTTATATCGAGATATTTTCAAACAAGATGTAGGATGAGACAAGACCGTTTATATCGATATAGTTTGATGTTGCATTAAAATACGTAACCCGTTTCTTAGCGACCGGGATTTCACTCCTACCCGAAACGACCATGGGCGGTCAAATTGACAGCCGGTTTTTAAACTCTATATTCTGTCAAGAGAAATACCCAATTGGGAGATAAATGCATTGCATATGTTAGTATGTTTGTTAGGAAATGACTGACGCCAAAATTAACATTTTAACAACTTTAATACTATTTTCAAACCATTTAAACTTCAGAGAGACATGGTCGAACTTGAATAGCAAAATTGAAAAAGGGGAAATATTACCTGAAAAACAAAACGGAAAACACATATTGCTAATCTAACAAACGTAACAAGGCCTATAAAACGTGAAATGTAAAAAAAACAACTGAAAATAAATATTGAAACGGTCCCAAACAACGACCAGAACTTAAAAACTACTTGGAACAACCATGGCAAAATGACTGAAGTTCTGTATTTTTATATTCGTTACTTGAGTTAAGTTTAGCCTGCACACGGACCAGAGATTCCATCCCTACGATGGCGTGGCGGCCTGTCCAGGGTGTCTCCCCGCCTGCCGCCCAGTGACTGCAGGGATAGGCTCCAGCATCCCGGTGACCCTGAGAGCAGGATAAGCGGCTTGGATAATGGATGGATAGATGGACCATAGATAGACTGAAAACATCCGTAGACTTTTATGGTTGTCCGGTCATCTCTCATGGTTGGACTTTCCGTAGTCAACCAAGATTGAATACTTTAGGTGTCCTTTGGACAACTAAAAAACAAGCTGTTGACACAGTAGTGTTAGGAAGATTGTATTAATCATCAGATCTGCAACTTATTCAGACACGTTTGCTCAGCTTGTAGCAGTATGTTTTTGGTTAATTGTTATCGATCGAAGTGTCACTTCAGCTACGGGGTCTTTGTTTGCTCACATTTAATGTCTGATCCTTAGCCTTGATCACCGGTTGAATAAACAAATTGCTAACTTGTGAAATAAATTCAGCCAGTGCTCAAGATTTGTATTTCCCAGAGAAAGAAAGAAGATGAAACTGAGATGAACAGATTTCTCTGTGTAAGTTATCCCAATTTCTTCATCTGTAAAAAAGAGATACACGTCAAAGTAGGGCAGCACAGTGGCGCTTTGGTATCCAGGGTGTGTCCCCGCCTGCCTCCCAGTGACTGCTGGGATAGGCTCCAGTATCCCGCGACCCTAATCAGGATAAGCGGCTTGGATAATGGATGGACAATACTCAGATGAGAAACTAGCTTAACTTACCGCCCAATTGATGTAATTGTTCTCAAAAAACAACGGCGCTTTGCCATAGAAATGTATGGAATCATGGTCAAGTTCTTCCTTGTAAAAGCAACTTTGTGACCTGTGCCGTGCTGAAAACAGCAGGCCTTGTGTCTCGGTCATTTAACAGATCATTCGACTGAGTCGTTCACCTGGCACTTGTGGTTGCATAGTTCTTTTCATTCATAAAATTTATTGGCCTTTACTTTGTTGCTTGAGTCCTTTACAGAACACCCGAGCAATACAAAGATTATTCAAAACCATCGTAGGTCGTTGGTTTCGGCCATTGTGCAGCTGTGCTGTTTATAAGGGTGGGGTTACTTGCGGTCAGTATAGACTGAAAGTGTCACTTAGATGAGTGATGAAACGTTTCTCCCAGTAAACGCTGTGTCCATGTGAACTGACTCAACTTTCTGTGATCTCCTTACCCGGGATTATTGAGAATGAATAAAGACATTATTCAAAAACATTGTTTACTACTGAAAGTTAAAGAAGGAATCCGACATTGTGGTGGTTTTGTGCAGGACAGCTTTGACTCTTGAGGGACAACTTCATAATGAGCTGTTGGTTGTCCCATAAACAATTAGAAATTTTCCCTGAAATGTACCCCTGGAAAAGGATGGATTTTAGAAATTTCGATGAAGCATTTTAAGAAGTGACTGAATTAGGAGAATGGTTTCCCATCATTTGACCTTCATATAGGCTCTTTTTTCATAGACAAAGTATTCCTACTTGCAGAAATGAATTTGAATAATGGCCAACATGTCTAGTGCTCCTCAGGGAGCTGAACTGATGACTGCTTTCTGTCTGCTCTATGATGGACTATGCTGTCTTCTTCACCACTTGCTCCATCTGGGCAAACCACATGGTGATACAAGGATTACTGCCGGGTCTAGGATTGCACTTATTTCTTGGCTCCTCCAAGCTTTCCCTCAAGGTCCACTTACATTTTTAAAAGGAACATTTATTAATTAGTGCCATGGGCTGTGTGAATACTGCGTACTAGGATAATTAATTTGGTACTCATGGCCTTTGGTGCCAAGGCAAGACCTTGGGATAAGGCCCTGCGCTACACTAAAGAGCAATGCATCAACTGGCCTAGTCTGGTTAAGATGTTCATTTTAAAGATATGTGTGTTGCAGTGTTTAAGCCTCTTTTTCTCTTCCCTTGTACGCTGATGTGAAAGCTAGCGACAGCTGGAAACGGGCTGCTGGTGGGGTTGTTATTCAGCACCTGCTTTCACATGTCTAGAATTTGTAATCCAGAATGAGGACACTCAGTAGGTGTTGATGCTCCCACAGGCTGACAGGATGCACCTGACATGCTATGAACAGTCAGTGGGAGAGGGCATGAATGTTGGAAGTGGGGGGGGGGTATGCGTACATACACATGCACTCAAAGACAGTGCCACAATGAGAAGTATGATTGGCTAAGGAACTATGAGCTGCACAGTCAGAGCTCAGACCCCAGCCTGTTGTACTCCAGCCTCTGTGGTGTGAGCGTTGGTCGATTCTGATGTGGCGATAGAGCAGCAGCTGAGTGAGTAGGTGGGTTAGAAGTCTACTGTCAGCGCTGACACCTGAACTGCTACCCCAGCAGTATCTTCACTATTCCAAATTCACACCCATTCTCCCCCACCACTGCACCATTTTGGCTTATCAGCGAGGCTCATCCTGGACATATCTCTCTCTCTCTTTTTTTTTTTTTTTGAAGGGCTGATTAAATAAGGGGGGCAGGAGTGGGGTTGTAGGGCCTGCCTTTTCCTTTAAATTTCTTGTCTAGACGATGATCAGAATTATCAGTCACAATTATTGGTCTCCTTGAACTGAGTTGTGAATTATTTATTGCGCTTTTGGCAGCTTACCGACATCTTGGCTATTTTGAGCAGCGGATGTTCAAAAAGAAATGTTCAAATTCTAGTGATTGCTGTTCTTTGAGTTCTTGAAATGTGTTACTAATCAGGGATAGGGTGTGGGATTGGAAAAGGCCTTATCTGGGGCCTTGTAGTTGGCAAGCTGAGGTTTATCTAAAATGTTGGTGGATTTCAGAAATAATAATGATTAATGATAATAATAATTTTATTTATATATCACTTTTCTAAAACAATGTTACAAAGTGCTTTACAAAGAAATAAAACCAGACAAGGCAAAAATAAGAGACCAAATAAGTAAGTAAAAATAAAAACAGTATAAATAAATAAAAACAAATATCAAACATTTGTAAAAGCTTTCATAACAAGAAAAGTTTTAAGACAAGATTTAAAAGAAGCTAGAGACTTGATTACTCTTAGTTTGACAGGAAGAGAGGTCCATAGTGTGGGGGCTCTAACAGCAAAAGTCCCATCACCCTTTGTAACAAAACGAGACCTGGGAATAACCAGCAAGGCTCCATCTGCGGATCGCAATGGTCGAGAGGGCATATACCAGGTCAATAAATCCGAAATGTATGTAGGAGGAAGACCATTTAAAAGTGAGCAATTTTAAAAATAAATGTTAAAATAAATTCGAAATATAACAGGGAGGCATTGTAGGAGGCAAGCGCAGGAGTAATATGGTCATGCCTCTTTGTCCCTGTAATGAGCTGAGCATTGGGTTTTGTACCAGCTGCAGATGGTGGAGGGAGCCCTTGCTGATACCAGAATAAAGTACATTACAATAGTCAAGCCGAGAAAAGGTAAAAGCATGTACAACTTTTTGCAGATCGGCAGTTGATAAAAATGACCTAATTTTGGAGCTTAGCTTGCGTTGGAGAAAGCGTGACTGAGCAACATGTTTGATTTGATTCTCAAAACCGAGGTTAGCATCGAATATTACCCCAACGTTCCGAGCAGCCTGCTTAAGACTACCTGACAGGCCACCAAGATTAGTAACAACAGGGCTGATGCAATTTTCAGGACCAGACAGAATGACCTTAGATTTATCACTAAATTTGACAAAATTTTCAGACGTCCAGGATTTAATGTCAGAGAGGCAAGCTGTCAGATTTGCTAGGGCGCTAGGATCTGTGGGTTTTAGTGGCATGTATAACTGAGTGTGATCAGGATAAAAATGGTAAAGCACATCGTGATTTTGAATATAATGAAATAAGTCAGTCCATTGCAGGCAAATTGTATCCCCATCAGACCCATATGTGTTTTTTAACTCATGGCTTTCCAAAATCGCCTTTTTTTACCTGTCTAGATTATTTTTAAGTCGTATGTAGAATTGTGAATAGGCTACCACATAAAATAGTATCTGTGAATGGGGGTACAGATGTGCCTTTGGTTGTTGTTTCAGGTGGCAAGGATGTGCTGTCTCTCTCTCTGTACCTGCCGCTGGTTGTATCTCTGATGGCACTGGTGGCTTTAGTGGTGCTACTGGTGAACTGTGTCACCTGCTGCAAGGAACGGGAGATCAATTTCAAGGTAAGAATACCGGTAGGAAGGCACCTATTCCTGCACCCCCACAGGCTGGGTCCAATAAACACAGAGTAAATTTATGACAGAGTTGGCTTACAGGGTGTTTATATAGTCAGAATGGGTGCCTAATATCTTTGAACCACGTAAGCTAAAGAGAAATTCATTTTAAGGATGTTTTGGGATGATTCATGAAAACCCTCCAGAGAATACCTATAAACTTTCATGATCTTTAACTCTGTTAATATGATGGATCCTGTGTATAATATTGCCTCCTCTGTAAAAGTAGTTGAATACTTATCAGAACCCAGTCAGGATGAAGCAGTTCCTGATATAGTGCAGCCCATTTTGTCCAAGTAACATTCTACCTATTCGTTGTCTAATCCAGGAATTCGAGGACCACTTTGATGATGAGATTGACTTCACCCCTCCAGCCGAGGACACACCCTCCATGCAGTCCCCTGCTGAGGTGTACACCCTTGCCGTTCCCCCTGTGGCCCTGCCTGGACCTCCACACCTCCAACCTCCCCCCCGTATCTCAGGTCAGACCCCAAGATACTGTATGCACACAAACATGTGTTCAGTCACACTCCCATTTAAGTGGTTGAATTTATCTCTTAAGATTTATATTGCTGTGCTGTATCAGTTACAGCAAACTCTTACCTTTGCCTTCCACCCTGCCCTCCTGACCCCCTTAACTTTTATGTCTTAATTAGAGCTCCGTCATGTTCTGAGGGAAAGCAAGACATCTGATTGGCAATGTCCCAATTGTGACATTACACTCCGCTAACATAACCTGAGTTGAGGATGCAGCCAGTGAAACGTCTGTCAAATACATTAGTAACAACTTGCATGCTAATGCTAATCTAACAAGGCTATAGACCACCACCGTTACATTACAAAGAAACATTTGTGTTGTTAGTCGTGGATCTCTAAGTCGTATTATGTGTGATATGTAAGGATTTACTTAAATGCCAGGGCAACTTATTCATAGCTGCTTTTGCAAATCATTTGTACCTTTTTATGTAAAGAAAATAATAGTTAATTCTAAGAGCTTAATTTGCAAATGTGGTGATCATGAGTTGTTACTTGGAGTGGGTATCAGATTATTCTTTTGGGGTCTGGTGCCTTTGATTTGCTTTGAGGATATGGAACAGCTTAGTTTATCATAGAGGCCTTGTTGAGCTGCCTGTGTGGCCACACTTGTTTGATAATCTAGTTTACTTAGATAATGCAGTTTTTATGAGGCTATTTTCTTCAGGTAATATATTTTTTAAGACACTGCTACTGAACTGGGATAGAACAGTTGGAGCTTGTGTTGAATGACGTCCAACTCCCTGGACGCCTAGGTTCCAGGCAAAGGTTGGCACATGTACATATATCATCAAGTGTGAACCACTTGCCTCATGCTAAATAGGTCTCTGTGCTAGTTCATAACGTCAAGGCAAGGGGAGCAATACAAATAACAATAGTATAGCCTTTACAAACAATAAACGGCCTAAGAGGAAAATATTTTCCTCAGCTTCACACATGGAGCTGTGTGCACTGTCACTGGAGTGCTGTGAATGAGAGTTCAGTAAGAGGCAATGCAGGAAATCTGTCCTCAGATGGCATCAGTATTGTCAGAGGAGGTTTGGTGATTGCATTTTTTATTTTAGCACCTGTAACAGTTTAATTTTGTCTGAACTGACCATATGTTTCCTAAACGACCGAAATAAAAAATCCATGAGTCTATGACGTGGGACTTTGCACATAGTGTGATTTCTTGACTTTTTAAGTTACCGTAATCATGGTGTAACGGTTAACATTGATGTGGAAATTAATTCAATCAAAAAATTTAAGCTTGCAATTCATTTCACATGACTAAGACGTGTCCTTTCTCATGGCATCCCTGGTAAAATCAAGGTCATTCAGTGTGACCTTTTTGGGAAAATTCCACAGGCATGAGACAAATCACTTTTCTAACTACCCCAGGGGAAGTCTGTCATTTACAGATATTTACAGATATTCTGAATAACCCAGGACGTTTTCTGCTTGGCTTCACAGAGGGATCCACAGGCTCCCAGGTGGCACGCCACAGCCTGAGCTACATCCAGGAGATTGGCAATGGCTGGTTTGGCAAGGTGTGATTTCTCTGCAGTGGACTTGTTAATACTTTTTCCTACAGTGAAGAATTTTTTTTTAATTTAAAATAAAAAAAAATTCCAATCTTTGTATTAAAATTACATTTTCATGGCATCTGTGTCACTCCCTATCTTTCTCACTAGGATAAAGAGACACAGTTTCTGCCTGAGGTTCCTTTTCTAATAACATATTTTATGCATTGCTAAATTTGTTCTTTTGGTTCATGTTTAAGATTATCCTTCATTTAATATGCTAAACCTGACCAAATTAGCTCCATTCCCCCTCTTATTATTCTGTCTTTTATGAGAAAGTTACAAAGTGTCAAAGGAGAGTGTGCCACAGAGAAAGAAAGAAATTAGAAACGAGCGAAACAAGATACCATGAGAAGCATACCGTATTTCCCAGACTAGAAGTCTCGCCGGAGTAGAAGTTGCACTTGGCAAAAAACACATTGTTGTGAGGAAAAAAATCATATATCTGTAATTCACTTCGGTCTATAAGTCGCATTTATATGGTAGTACCATAGAAATGGAATGACAGTGAAATGGACGTTCCAATTCAAATCAATATAGCAGGATGGTCAGAGCAGTGGCTTTTTTTATTTGAACCTTTGAACCGCTGCCGTTGCAAAGAACTGTGGCTGTTGTCGCAGGCTAACGTCCATATAAACTGACTTACAGCAAGTCGCAGACTTTTTTTCTTTTTTTTTTTAAACCTGGAGTGCGAAAATTTTGTCTCCCCCTTCTGGGAGTGAGAGTATTTACTTCTCTTCTTTCAGCGCTCTCCAATGAGGAAAAGCTACACCAATGGTTATCCGTATTTGTTTTCGCCATCGATTGCCTTCTATTTTTAATTTAATCCTTCCTCTGAATGCAGGGTTTCTTTTTTCTCTGGAGTATTAGGGATGAGAGTCAGCACCTCCAAGTCTGAGGCCGTGGTTCTCTACTGGAAAATGGTGGATTGTTCACTCCGGGTTGGGGATGAGTTGTTGCCTTAAGTGAAGGAGTTCTAGTATCTCGGGGTCTTGTTCACGAGTGAGTGAGGGTAGGATGGAGCGGGTGATTGACAGGCGGATTGGTGCAGCATCAGCAGTAATGCGGACATTGTACCGGACCGTTGTGGTGAAGAGGGAGCTGAGCCAGCGAGCAGAGCTCTCAATCTACCAGTCAGTCTTCGTTCCAACCCTCACCTATGGTCATGAGCTTTGGGTAGTGACCGAAAGGGTGAGGTCGTGGATACAAGCGGCTGAAATGAGTTTCTTCCATAGGGAGTCTGGGCTCAGCCTTAGAGATAGGGTGAGGAGCTGGGACATCCGGAGGGAGCTCAGAGTAGAGACGCTGCTCCTTTGTGTTTAATGGAGCCAGTTGATGTGGTTCGGGCATCTGATTAGGATGCCTCCTGGGCGCCTTCCTTTGGAGGTTTACCGGGCACGGCCAACTGGGAGGAGACCCCGGGGTAGACCCAGAACTCGTTGGAGGGACTACATGTCCAATCTGGCCTGGGAACGTGTGTGCCAGCGTGAGAATGCAGCGCGTGAATGTCGCCCGAGACACCAGATTTAAAACTCCGGTATACTGTGAAATGTAGAGGGATTTACCTGGTGGTGACAGGCTTAATCAGCATTGCGTGAACTCGTTTGGCAAGGGCTTGAATATCATGGACATTCATTTTTATTTAAAAGTCCTGCATTCTAGCTTTAAGTTTCAGAATCACTGAAATGAGGTTTTGCATTAACGACCAAACGAGCAGTGGAGTATTACAAACATTTACATGTGTTAGCACCATAACAACTAACAATAATCGCCATTTTCTTTTGAACTACTCAAATGACCACGGCAAACGGTTCAAGGTCCGTTCTGCTCTCATTCAATTTCTATAGGCGGTACAGTATTTTCAATTGAGTCACAAGATTAAACAGTGCCATGTAGTGGCCTTAGTTGAAATGCAGTGTATTCATTCATTCATTATCCAAACTGCTTATCCTGCTGTCAGGGTCGTGGGGATGCAGGAGCCTATCCCAGCAGTCATAGGGCGGCAGGCGGGGAGACCATCACAGGGCATGCAATGTATTCATCCGACAAAATTACATTGTATAACTCGCTTTGGAATATAAATCACAGGGCCAGCCAGATGAGTAAAGAAACAAACAACCCCCCTCCCCCCAAAAAACAAAACAGTGACTTATAGTCCGGGAAATACGGTAGTATACATTGTGTGACTAACTTCCTTGCTAGTTATTCCTAATTGGTTTTGTGTTATCAGTTCAGAACCCAAACCCAGTTCCTTTTTTTCTTTTCTTTTTTTTTTCTTCCATTTTCCCACCACTAAACCCTCATCCAGAGGGAGCAATAAACATGTCCTCCCCCAAAGCTGTCACATGACCAATAGACATTTTTTTAACTCTCTCGTTGCTATTTTTCTTTTTTTACAGTCTTATTCATCACGGCAGTTCTCGCCATCCTATGCTATCTTATAGATAAGACAAAGTGGGGTGCGGGGATAGAACAGCTTAACATTTTGATTTTTGTTATATATTGGTCTCATGTGTTACCAGGTCCTCCTTAGTGAGATCTACACAGACCCAGGTGCAGCCCAAGTGGTTGTGAAGGAGTTGAAGGCTAATGCTAGCGCAAAGGAGCAGAACGAATTCCTGCAACAGGGGGATCCATACAGGTGAATGGAGTTTTAATTTGATTGAGCTTACTGAATCTTCTTGCTTTAGATGTGGCTTTAAGTGTTTTTCCAGCAGACCAATAGTGTAGATAGTGATGATTTGTTGACCAACCGATTACATTTTTCCTATTTATAAGCTATAGCTTAAAACGAATTATTCCTTTTGACATTAGATTTTGCATATGGTAAGTGTAGAAAATGCATAACGCCAGCTGGCAGCAGCGTGGTCCCAGTGGTTAGCACCGTTGTCTCACAGCAAGAAGGTCCTGGGTTCGAACCCCGGGGGTTGTCCAACCTTAGGGGTCACCCCAGGTTGTCCTCTGTGTGGAGTTTGCATGTTCTCCCCGTGTCTATGGTGGGTTTTCTCCAGGCGCTCCGGTTTCCCCCACCATCAAAAGAAACATGCATATTAGGGTTAAGAACAAGATGATAGGAAAAGAACTGGAGTTGGTCCCCGGGTGCAGCGTGAAGGCAGCAGCCCACTGCTCCTAGCAATGCAGATCACAGCTAGGATGGTTTAATTTGCAGTAAATTAATTTCCCCAAGGGGATTAGGTAAGGAAACAAACTTAAATTATTCTTTGTGGCTTCCTCTGTGAGCAGTGCCCTCTATCTTTCTGCTGAGACACTGCATGGGGATTAGTACGTTCTCTTATTTCAATTATTATGTTGTTTTGCTTATTTCTATAGTAATGTATTGAGTTCACTCCTGCCCCAATAAGTGGCATTAGCAGAAGGTGGCGTGATGTCTTGGTTGTGTCTTTACAGAGTTCTGCAGCATCCAAACATCCTGCAATGTCTGGGCCAGTGTGTGGAGGCCATCCCCTTCCTGCTTGTCTTTGAGTTCTGTGAGATGGTGAGTAACCACCTACCTAGTAAAGCACACAGACATATATATATACATAGAAATTATTATCTGTTAAGCACCTTTCAGCATTGAAAAGATGATTGCATTTTTTAGGTGTAACTTAGTGTCCTAATTGGTGAATAAAGCTAAACTCTTTTCAGGTTTGTCTTAGTTGTTAGTTGGTGGACTCAAAACTTTGAAAGAACGAGTGAGCGATTTGAAACGTACATATTTTAAATAGGTAAATACAGTTTAGTGAAGCAAATGGTTCAATCCAGAGACCACAGTGTGTCGTTTAGATGGTCTCTCCTCTAGTTTTTGTGCCGTGCTGTACTTTTTACCTTTTTTGTCTGGGAATAAAATGTCACGAGAAACTGTTTTCCCTACATCATATGGGTTTTCTGTTATTTAGTGCACAATTATTTTGTACTACTCTGCAAATATCAAAAATGATTGATTTTCTAGTTGTTAAATGGTTTTCTTATTAGAAGTGTTCATAAATAAAGAACCTCTATCTCGCTGGTAAACTCAAAGATCATCAGGCAAGAACCCCCCCTTCAGCATGTCTCGCTAGCATGCATAACCCACCTGACCCGTCTTCCTAAGCCCAAGCCTACTGGTGCTGATCCCAAAATGGTTCGTACATCTATCACAACTTATTAGTGACCTGTCCTGCTGTCTTGTCACTGGGCTCCATCTTGACAGATAATATATTAACTGTTTTTCTTTATCTATTCTGGGAGCCCCCGGCCATGCCTACTGCCCCCACCACCATTCATTCTCTTTCCCTCCCCCTCCCCAAGTCATATAGTGGGTCTCGGCTGGGACGTCTCACATTCCCACCTTGCCCAGTAAAGCAACAGGCTCCGTTTACAAGCCTCTAGTGTCAGCCCCACCAGTTGCTGTTGGTGCATTTTTATGGATAGTGTTAAAGGTGTGTAGAAGACTGTGAAGCTCGATCAGAACCAGGCACTAGGCGCCAAGGAATGTCGCCAGCTTAAAGATATCCACAAGACGTCTGTGGGTGGGTAGGACAAACTTCATTAAAAAATGCAAAACAAAAAGATGGAGTAAAAACGTGTGGGCTGTCAGTGACTTCGAACCTCAACATTAAATACTTGATTCACAAGTCTTTCTTCACCTCAGCATTACAGGTGCATGTGTACTTTCCTGTTGGTCAGAACAAGGTGTGTAGAAATGGACTTTTCACTCAGTATTTTTTGATTCCAAACAGCTTATCCTGCACCAAAATGTACCGAAATACAAACGGTGTGTATAGTATTTGGTTGGGGCCTCGTGGAAATTTTTTTATTTATTTTTTTGTGAATAATCACAGAATTCTGAGAGTAAAGCTGTAATTTGGAGATTTAACTCAGAACTCCGATTTTAATCTCTGAATTCTTAGTTTAATATCGGAGCTCAAACATTTTTTTTCACACGTGGCCCCAATCCTCTGCATGAAAACAAGATTTAAGTGGTTAAAATTCTTCACATCTCGTCACTTACCAGAGCACCTTTTTACAAAATGCTCGACGAAGGGTAAATGAAACCAAGAAGGTTAAATGATTAAGCCCCTTGTAACTGCCTACTTCATGTGGGGGCATCAGATCTACTGAGACCCACGTGACGCAGGTGACTAGCTGAACTCTCTGGGTAGACTTGTGAGAAGGTGGGGCGAGGTATTCTGCTACAGCACTGCCACACCACCATCACTGTACTCTTCATCGACACCCCTTCCGTTCACCTTTTGTAAAGTGTGCGTAGGCGGAGGCTGGCTAAAAAACGAGTGCGTACTTTTTGACAAACACCATCGAAGTGACAGATGAAAACGGGTCATGAGCAGTCACTAGAAGTTCAATCCCTAAATGCAAGTCTGTATCACCCGGTTTTAAAACGTGGTTTAAAAGGCGACGCTGTAGCGTGGCGGTCTATTCTGTTGCTTAACAACATGGGGATCGCCAGTTCGAGTCCCCGTGTTACCTCTGGCTTGGTCGGGCGTCCCTACAGACACAATTGGCCATGTCTGCGGCTGGGAAGCCGGATGTGGGTGTGTGTCCTGGTCGCTGCACTAGCGCCTCCTCTGGTCGGTCAGGGTGCCTGTTCGGGGGGGGGGGGGGGACTGAGAGGAATAGCGTGATCCTCCCGTGTGCTATGTCCCCCTGGTGAAACTCCTCACTGGCAGGTGAAAAGAAGCGGCTGGTGACTCCACATTTATGGGAGGAGGCATGTGGTAGTCTGCAGCCCTCCCCTGATCAGCAGAGGGGGTGGAGCAGCGAACGGGACGGCTCAGAGAGAGGGGTGATTGGCCAAGTACAATTAGGGTGAGAAAAAAAAAGAGGGTGAAGAAGAAATAAATAAATGGCGCCACTGATTTAGCGGGCCAGTGGTGAATGGTAAACGATGCTACGGTAATGGTCACTACATTGATATATGGACACTGAGCATGTGCACTGGTCAAGAGCAAGAGTAGAGTAAACACTAACCCACCATCAAAGTAATGCAGGCTGTTTTGCTGTCTAAATGATGCACTGCAAGTACTTGGTCTCAGTGTACATGTGTTTGCATGTGTGTAGTTGTTGGCTGTGATTTTTTTTCCCCCCCATGATTCATAAGACTTTGGATATGAAACACCCGCTGGTTTCTGATGGGCTTGTTCTGACCTTCTGATAAAAATTCCCAATTGTTCATATTTTTTCCAGCATTCATTTGCGCGAATTAAACCCCGTACATAAACGGGAGTTATAAATCAGCTCAAGCATAACGTGTGTGTGTGTGTGTGTGTGTGTGTGTGTGTGTGTGTGTGTGTGTGTGTGTGTGCACTGGAGGAAGGGCAGGCAGAGGCAGGAAAAGGGAGCCTGGGCACAGCTCCACTTGCCTGATTTACTACTTGATGTAAGTTACAGGATGCTCCTATTTTATAACACCAGTGGCTGAGTGGCGATATGATGTCTTTGGTTTTTTTTTTTTTTTTTCTGTATTGCAAAGTGAAATTAGAGTACAGGACTTTTTCTACTAGGCGGCACGGTGGTGCAGTGGTTAGTGCGGTCGCCTTGCAGCAAGAAGGTCCTGGGTTCAAGCCCTGGGGTAGTCCGACCTTGGGGCTCGTCCCGGGTTGTCCTCTGTGTGGAGTTTGCATGTTCTCCTCGTGTCTGGGTGGGTTTCCTCCCACAGTCCAAAGACATGTAGGTCAGGTGAATTGGCCGTGCTGAATTGTCCCTAGGTGTGTGTGTGTGTGTGTGTGTGTGTTTGTTGGCCCTGTGTGATGACCTGGCGGTCTGTCCAGGGTGTCTCACCGCCTGCTGCCCAATGACTGCTGGGATAGGCTCCAGCAACCCTGAGAGCAGGATAGGTGGTTTGGATAATGGATGGATGGACTTTTTCTACTTTTATAGTAGCAATTCTCTATAAAGTCAGTGAAACAAAGTATTTAGGTGTTTTCAGAATTTTATAAACTAACAAAACCCCGAAAATTGCTTAATTGATATTCACCAGCTTTTAATGGACGACTTCGATGGGGCGCTGTTCAATTTTCTTGAGAGATCAAAGTTAATATTGTAAATTGATGAGGCCCACTTATGTTGACTCACAACTGAAACAGCCAATCACATGGGGAAGTAGTGGCTGTGGAATATCAATACCAGTTTTCCGCTACCGGTGTGGGAAGATGGCTGCGTGAATTTGCATTTGCGGCAGCCTCACCCAGTGCCGTCCATGCAGTGTCTTTGTCCACGTCTGCATCTAAGTTTTGTCTTCGCTTGATGGCTGGGATAGTGGGACAGGCTAAGCTAACTGCTAGCCCATGCGGACCGGCAGTTCCGATAACACCAAGGGCGGTCTGGTGGCGGCCTCACCTGGCGTTGGCTGTGGCGTTTTTGATGTCGTCGTGAGGAGTACGGGGAGGTGTGCCAAGGGTGTCTGGCTTGGTCTGCTTCGTCCGGTGGGCCCGGGGACCGCGGCCCCTGCTTGGAGCTGCACCCAAGGAGGAAACGCTGAGGGTGGTCTGACAGGACAGAGAAGTGGGGCAGGCTAAGCTAACTGCTAGCTCACGCAAGACCGGCGGTTCTGACAGTCACCCTGGCTGGCGTTTGTTCCCTTGGACAGTGATTTTTTTCCCCTTAATTTATTTATTTATTTATTTTATGCGTTAGTTTGGGTATATGTGTTCTTGTGGTTTTTGGATGTGTTTTGTGTTTGTGTTGTGCTAGGAGTCTATTCCATTGCCTACCAACACGGGGACCCGCAGACACAACTGGCCGTGTCTGCGGGTGGGAAGCTGAATGTGGGTGTGTGTCCTGGTCGCTGCACTAGCGCCTCTTCTGGTTGGTCGGGGCGCCTGTTCAGGGGGGAGGGGGAACGGTATGATCTTCCCACGCGCTACGTCCCCCTGGCGAAACTCCTCACTGTCAGGTGAAAAGAAGTGGCTGGCGACTCCACATGTATTGGCGGAGGCATGTGGTAGTCTGCAGCCCTCCCCGGATCGTCAGAGTGGGTGGAGCGGTGACCGGGAGAGTGGGGTAATTGGCCAAGTATAATTGGGGAGGAAAAAAAGGGGAGGAGGGCAAACAAGTATGATACAAACAAATGGGTAGTCCTGTAACCATCCCAAAAAATAATTTGACCCATCCCAGCTTCTAAATGTTGTCTTTTTACGGTGTTATTTTCATCTGCTGTGGTTATTTACATAAAACACACTGTTCAGTTCATTAGGAAATACATGATGGTATTTTTTATTTACATAATTGCTTTGATCCAAAAAAAAATCTCGACATTAGCAGTTGTAATTATGTATATTGTAAGCCGCTTAGAATTAGCGTCTGGAAGCTAAACCGTTTATAATTCCCCCTAATATCTATTTTATTTTCCTGTGAAAACATCGACAGACAGCTGTGTTCAGTCGAGTTTCTCGCCAAAAGCTGAATTTTACAAGAACATTTGAGCACATCATGATAAGAACCCACTCAGGAAGACACTGCCTTTTGCGTTTCGCTTCATAAACTGAAAATAAACTGATTTGATTCGGTCAGAAGGCTCCGAGGTGGAGCGATTTCACGAGACTCATTATGGCATATTATTATTGCTCCCCCTATAGAAAAATTAGTCACACTAAAACAAACTGAACTACAAGCCTGTGTGTCCATGTCTGTCATTCACTGTGTGTCCAGGATACCGCCGGCTCGAGACGGCAGGAGAGGAGTCTCGACTCTCCGAGCACAGAGCTTCTCGTAACGTCTGAGAGTGAAATGAACTGCGTCTGTGTGTGTGGACGACTAGCTGTGGAGCAGCAGCGGACCGCGGCTCTGCTATGCTCACATTTTAGAGAGTGTAATTAATATTTTCCTCATTAATGATGTATTATTTCATCACCCGCAACCCATCCGCTATTAATCAGAGTGCCTGGCTAAAGTTAGCTGCCTAGTAGCGAGCAGCTGGCCAGACTGTTTCAATCCACCGACTAATAAAAACACATCCATTTAAATTTGTCCTCGTCTTGGACTCGGGGTTTGTAGGCCTGCTCGGGTTCGATGAAGGCGGATCAGTGCCTGCTTGACGCTCGCGCTGTGCTTTGTCTAACCAGAGCATATTTGTGAGGTCCTGCCAGGAAGCCGTTCGTGACAGGGGATGGATGGACCAGTACTGCAGGTACATTTCAGGTCTCGCGCTGAGTAGCCAGCCAGTGATGGTAACTATAGTAACAGCATGCGGAGACACGCTACGTCGTTGTCAGTGCTCGATTCAGTTTGTCGTTTGCTAAGCGGTAGTTTAAAATAGATAAATGAATAAAGATTATATTTTTAAAAATCCCTTTTGTCCCAGAGGCTTCCTGGGGAACATCTCTGTTCGTCCCAGACACATTTTCTCTCATCTCCAGGATGCCGTTGGTCTCGATCCCTGTCCTCAACTCTTCATAGATTGAGCCTTTCTGAGAGTGGCTTTGAGTAAGATACGTGTGAGAAAGGTCAACATTAAGTCACAGCCCATCCATTATCCAAACTGCTTATCCTTACTCAGGGTTGCGGGGATGCTGGAGCCTATCCCAGCAGTCACTGGGCGGCAGGTGGGGAGACACCCTGGACAGGCCGCCAGGCCCTCACAGCCATCTAGACAAAATCTGAGACCTTCTGGAAGAAGATATTTTGGTCTGATGAGGCGAAAGTTCATCTCTTTGATAGTATATTTTCCCCTTTTTTTCTCCCCAATTGTATCCGGCCAATTACCCCACTCTTCCGAGCCGTGCCGGTCGCTGCTCCACCCCCTCTGCCGATCCGGGGAGGGCTGCAGACTACCACATGCCTCCTCCCATACATGTGGAGTCGCCAGCCGCTTCTTTTCACCAGACAATGAGGAGTTTCACCAGGGGGACGTAGCGTGTGGGAGGATCACGCTATTCCTCCCAGTTCCCCCTCCCCCTGAACAGGCGCTCCCAACCGACTAGAGGAGGCGCTAGTGCAGCGACCAGGACACATACCCACACCCGGCTTCCCACCCGCAGTCATGGCCAATTGTGTCTATAGGGACGCCCGACCAAGCCATAGGTAACACGAGGATTCAAACCCGCGATCCATGTGTTGGTAGGCAACAGAATAGACCGCCACGTCACCCGGACGCCCCTCTGGTAGTATCTTTGATGGAAACCTATGGTATTGTGAATAATTTTGCACATGAGAAATGTAAGTTTTTTTTCTCCATAATGAGAAACGTATTGAATGTATTGTTAGTAAAGGAAGTGAAAAGTATTTCAATACATTAAAATTTAGAAGTGTAAGAGGATCAGAAAGTGTGAAATTTCAGGGGGATGGATACTTTCCGAAGGCCCTGTAGCCCCTAAACCAGTCACTGAATGCACACGCTCACGTTTTTGACGCCAGCACGTCAAGTGTAACCTAATGGTTTTGAAGCCGCATGCTAGAGTTAGTTGATAGTGTCACTTGCCAATGTGCAAATGTGCGGGGTCCACTTGTGACTGAAGCCCAGTAGCACAGGCAGGTTTCACTTCCCAGCTAACTGCACCTCATGGAGGGATATCTCTGCACCGGTTACACTGCTAGAACAAGGCAGGATAATATAGTCATTCCCTATCAGAATACCTTCCTGCTGTGGCTGCAGAACCTCCTCTGGCAGACATATTAGCAGGCACAAATGGCTCTATGCCAGAGTAGCAGGCACCAGCCCACCCTGCTGGGCTGCTAAGCCTTATTTCATTAGCGAGAGGAGGAATAAAACGGCTGTCAGATATTCAGGTGACACAAACCCAGGTGATGCCTCGGCAGTGCCAGTGTACCTTGTACCTTGCCTCCCTGCTTGTGCTGATTGGTTGAACCTGTTGTGCTCATCATCTCGCCAGCCATTGCATAACCCAGTCAGGCTGAGCTAATGTCAGCTGTTTAGGCCTGACGGGTGTCACGGCATGATGTTTTTTGTTGGAAAGCGCTAGTAGGCGACTCTTTCAGGACATTAAGACAAATCAAACATAAATTACTTAGCACTACTATTCGAGTTGTGTGGTAGGAGTCCTGAGGTGGACCAAGCCCTGTGTGTTGAAGGTGGTAATGTGGTGTGGACTGAAGGATGTATACTTCAGTTGTCGCTTGCTCTGTGAGAACCATGAAGGACTTCATTCCAGAGGGATTTTTGTCATCCAGCATGCTAATGCTTTAATACTTAGGCGTGAAACTTCAGAATACTAGTCCAATTATAATGTTTGAAATTATCGGCCTAGTTGCATGTAGCGTACACGTTAACAGGTTTGCAAAACCGTAGACATAGATTGTTGTTGTTGTTGATGATGATGTTGTTTGTTTGGGGACATTTCAGTCATCCTATAGGTACCAAACACCTCCTTACATGAAATGTGACACCGCCCCTGCCAAGCAGGCAACTTGGACCCCAAAGCCAATGCATCACAATATTTGCTGTGACAGTCCTGTGATTGACGGTGGATTTTCTGTCCTGTATCACTCGTGCCTTGTAACCCTGACTCCGAGCATTTTAGACACCAAAATACAGCAAGTAACCCGAGCAAGGGCCACACAGAATGTCACAACAGCTTGGCGTGAGTGACAGCCTCTTCTGTATGGTCCTGTGGTCTGGTGCCCAGCTTTTACGGGCTCTTCTATGGTTGGTGGATAAATACCTGAGCTCAACTGACTGTTGGCTTTTGAAGACTTCTCAAGTCCTGACATTTATCACACTCATTTAACTCAGCCAACTGAGTGTGACTGTAGTGTTCTTCATGCTATTCCCCCCCCCCCCCAAGATATTTTGGTCTGATGAGGTGAAAGTTCATCTCTTTGATAGTATATTCCGCCCCCCCCTTTCTCCCCAATTGTATCCGGCCAATTACCCCACTCTTCCGAGCCGTCCCGGTCGCTGCTCCACCCCCTCTGCTGATCCAGGAAGGGCTGCAGACTACCACATCTCCTCCGATACATGTAGAGTCGCCAGCCGCTTCTTTTCACCTGACAGTGAGGAGTTTCACCAGGGGGATGTAGCATGTGGCAGGATCACGCTATTCCCCCCAGTTCCCCCTCCCCACCCGAACAGGCACGCCGACCAACCAGAGGAGGTGTTAGTGCAGCGACCAGGACACCGAAGCACATCCGTCTTCCCACCCGCAGACACAGCCAATTGTGTCTGTAGGGACGCCCAACCACGCCGTAGGCAACACGGGGATTCGAACTGCCGATCCGTGTTGGTAGGCAACGGAATAGACTGCTACGCTACCCGGACGCCCATTCTTCATGCTGTTGAGTGTATTTATTAAATTATGCATTACTGACCATGATAATTTACCTTGTGATCAGTTGTCTTTTTCTGTTTGCTGTCCCCTATTGGTAGCTATAGGCAAAGGAGGAAATTAGATAATAGTAAATTAAATACTATAGCTCTACTGTTAGGAGCTTGCTCAATAAATCAGAGATGACTTAACAAGGACGGTTGATTATTTAGCATCATTATTGGAAAACTGCATTTTTAAACTAATATTAGCGAAAACTTTTGTATCTGTCTTCCACTCATTTAAGTTAGAAAAGGTGTGTAGTTCCTGTACTCTTCACTCTCAGGTTGTCTTTTTTAGCCTACTGTATCACACTGGTTTGGTTGCTTTTACAAAGGGGATCTTGTAAATTAATTCAGAGTTCTGGTAAAGGTGTGTCAGTTTTCCCACCAGACATTAACACTAACCATCATCTATGATAGGGCATGGAGCAAGACTCTTAACAGTATATTTTAAAAACAAAAATAATTTACACAACTTAAGAATCCATAAGTTGGGCCTGGATAGGAGAAATATTTTAATATTCATTTTTTGTTCACCAGTGCAGGAAGGTTTAATTGTTTTGGCCTTTGACCAGTTGTGTTTGTCTGGTTTGCTTCGTTGGACTTCACACATTTCGCCGGGACCCAGACCAGGTCAGCTGCTGCGGAGCCTTCATGAATTAAGACAGCCCGAGTGTATCAGTTACCATATGTTTAATTTAGCTCTTCTGTGAAGTGCATTTCTCTGAGCTGTGTGTCTGTCTTATTTGTAGCTGTGAGGCGGTGACTGAATGTGGTTAGACGTGATAGCTGGGATGCTTGTTGCAACATAGGCTAGGGAGAGGCATTCCTATGTGAATTTGCACTCCGAGCACTCGCACACACGCATGAACACAAACACTGTACAGTTTTGAGTCTTCTTGGCTTTTACACTTTACACCAAAAGCACTTCATTCATTTCGTGAGCGGGCGTTGTGTGTATTTTTTTTACTAGGGCATCCCTCTAGGGAACCCTGTTGGCCAATTAATATGGGAGTCCCCTAAGTTAGGCCTCCATGGTGAACAGTACGTCGAAGGTACCCACTAGGAAGGAAGACCAGTGATGAGAATCCCCTCATGAGCGACCGCTACGCTACCCGGATGCCCCGTTCTTGTCCACTTTGAGACTCTAGTCATGTTAGATCAGGCTTGAATATTAGAATAGAATAGAATACACTTTATTTGTCATTTGTACATCCATACAAGGAAATTCATTCTCTGCATTTAACCCATCCTAGCTGTGAAGAAGCAGTGGGCAGCCGCCCGGGGACCAACTCCAGTTCTTCTTGCCATGCCTCGGTCAGGGGCACAGACAGGAGTATTAACCCTAACATACATGTCTTTTTGATGATGGGAGGAAACTAGAGCATCCGGAGGAAATCCATGCAGACACGGGAGAACATGCAAACGCCACACAGGAAGGACCTGGGAAGGCCTGGGGTTCGAACCCAGGTCCTTCTTGCTGTGGGGCAACAGTGCTAACCCCTGGGCCACCGTGCCGCCCTATTAGATATGTCCACTTCCTCCAGCCCAAGCCTCCGGTTGTAATACATTGCACACATTAATATATATTTTGACTCTGGTTTTACACATTATGATAGAAGGCTTGGGAAAGAACAGCTGTGCTGTTGTGCAGTGGTGTTGGTGAGACTGAAATTACACCGTTTTCAGTGTTTCATCTGTGGTCAGGTAGTCGGAGTCTTGATTGGTGGATAGTAACCAGTGCTGTCCACGTAAATGCCTTGCCTACTCCTCGGTGTGAACGTACACACAGTTAAGATGGTTGTTGCAGCAAGATCTCTCATTCATTACCTTGGGAGTCAGTCCAGCCACAAACACCGTGTCTGTCTGTGATCTTGATAGATTGATGTAAATTTCATCCTTAGTTACTCCCGTTTTGCCCTGTGGTGGCCTGGCGGCCTGTCCAGGGTGTCTCCCCGCCTGCCGCCCAATGACTGCTGGGATAGGCTCCAGCATCCCCCGCGACCCTGAGAGCAGGGTAAGCGGTTTGGATAATGGATGGATGGATGGTTACTCCCATTTTCTTTCTTCTCGTTGTACGTTATTATTATCATCTAGCAGAAGACTGTCAAATTCTAGCATGGTGTGTGTGAGTGTGTTTTCATAAACACACTTGTCAGTGTGTATGTGTGAGCGTGTATATTGGCATGGCTTTCAATTAAGATTTGAATTACCCTGGCTTTCTTCCCTCACGGGACAGCCTGTTCTTTTCTCCCCTGCCTTCATGAGCCCAGAAACCTGATCCGGCATGGAGGCACAGTTCTACTGACCTTTTATTTATAAATCACTGTGACACAGCATAGAGGACTACTAAACAGCCTTACCCTTATTTGGTTCTCTCCCCCCCAGAAAAACGCTGAAGAGTCAACAGTAGGAGAATCTACTGCCCCTGTGTGGCAAGCTCTGTGTAGTGCATGTCCACATGAACTTGCTGCTGGCTTTTCTGATTTACAGAAATAAAGAATCCACTTGAATGATGCAACACAAGCAAGATATCGCAATTACTGCATGCCTTCAATGGTCAGGTTTGATCAACTAATGTAGCCTATTTCTTTGTGTGTGTGTGTGTGTGTGTGTGTGTGTGTGTGTGTGGTTTTTTGCAGGGTGATCTGCGGGGCTACCTGTCTCAGCAGGACTGGATGTTTAGAAATGCTGAGCTGCTGCAGCTGCAGAGGATGGCCTGTGAAATTGCCGCCGGTGTCACTCACCTTCACAAAAACAATTTCCTGCACAGGTAGCGTTTCAGAATTGCAACTCTCGTGCCAGGTTGCAACGGCTGAGCTAAGCTGACTGGTGTTAAAGCCACTAAGTAGTACATGGTGATTTTTCTTTTTTTTAAGTCCCACCCTCCGCATTATTTGTCAAGCGATACAACTGATGACTAGGCAATACTCGGGCTGTAGTTTGTATCTGGAAACCACAAAGGCTCCCGGGCACACTAATCTCACATTTTCCCCCTCGCAGCTCTCAAAGCGTCGACATTGTGTTTTTTCTTGAAACAGTTTGATTTAGCAAACAAGATAATGTGCCAACAAAAGGGCCTCATTTAAAAGCGATTAGTTGATTGTTGTTCCCCTTGTGTCACCAGGGTGTACCTGCACAATCTGAATTACTTGTTTTGTGTCTTTTCTTAAGGATGATAGCATTTTGGTTGTTTGTGTTTTGAAATGAAACTAAAATTGAATGAGTTTTAAATGAAACAAATTCCTGCTTATGAAGATTAGTGCATTACTTTAAGCCAGGACAAGGAGAAATGTTGTCCTAAATGTTTTGTCACTGTCCTGGTGAGTTCCCTCCTGATTCTGATTTGATTCCCTTGACACATTGCAAATACTCTTAAACCTTTGCAGATGTGGCTGTTGCCAGTAAGAATTCATGGTGCTGTGATGCTTTTGTCCCTACTGTCCAACCAGTGTAGGGAGTACCAGTGTTCTCCAAAAAAGGTGTGCACGGCAGAAGGGCTCTGTTTCATTTTCATTTTTACCCCGGTGAGGACTGGGTATCTCGCCGTTAGCATCCAGCGAGGCGGCAGGGTAGATGGGATCGAGGGGCCGTGGGGTAGTATATGACGCTCAGCTCATCGGCTGTGAGTTTTGCATGCTCCGAATAAGCTCAGATGGTTCCAATTACACAGCTCCCATGCATTGCTAGGGTGTCAGCTGTCACCTGCCAGAGAGAGATGATGATTCTGCTCTTTGCATGTAAAAGGATAGCATCGTATTGGATTTTTTTTTTTATCTGCGTTACAACTTAGAAGGAGGTCTACGAGTGTTTCCCTGTAAAGACTACTGTAAATGACCATCGTAAAAATATTTCTGTGGCACTTTTCTCAAGGGAGGCAGAAATTGATTGGCTTTTAGGCAGGCCCGTCACTCCGCCAACAAAAAACGACTTGAAGAGCTGAATGTGTGTTTGCTCTGTGGCGCAGTGACACAATTGCAAAGCCCTCTGGCCAAGGCCAGCGCGGGCCAACTTCCAAAGCCTGGCCTTAGCCTTGACATTTTTATATGCTAGAAGTGGTCCAACATGGCAGAAAAACATACTCATGTAGCATGGATGGAAATAGTGAAAAGAGGTCGACCGTATGTGGTCCTGTTGATACACTTCACTGTGATAAAACCCGTTCAGAACCAGCTTTAAAGTGTCTTTGAGATCTGGTTTAGTGATTGCTTGAATTTTCTCTACAAGTAGTTTTAGGTTCTGCCCCCCCCCCTCCCCCCAAAAGAAAAAAGCTTCTGTATGGGTGGCTAATTTCGGTTCGGTATTGATTTACAGAAAAGATCTCTAAATCAAGAATCCCTGGGCTCAAAATGCACCAAATATACACTGGTTGTGTAGGAGTGAACACCACTTTGCCACAGGTTTTACCTTGTAGGGTTAACGTGTTGGACCTGATTCTAAGTGAGCCACCCGTGTTACTGTATGGCCCCTTTTCCAATAGCAAAGGATGGGGGGGGACAGGAGAGTTTAAAATATCTCTCCATTTATCTTGCAGAGGTTTCAGTGGGTCTGACAGTAGCTGGGCCATGTGCAACCAAGACCACTAGAGTCAGCGATGTTTGTGGCTAGGGGGTAAGGGAGACACACTCTTGGAATTTGTGCATGGGGAATGCCGCTGGTCCAAGGGGAAACCAGAGCCTACCCCTCCACAAGTGTCTGTGTCTGAATGAGCTACCATATGTCCCCTAAACGCTCCAGAGAGCCCTCCTTGCACGCTTTCCTGGCTGTTCCAACATCAGTCTGCAGAGCCAGTGTTTCTCCCTGGGAGCAATATCCTGCTGCTGTGTGAGTGAGTTGGGAATAGCTCCAGCATCAGTGATTTTGTTGCCAGGGGGACAGCAGAAGCAACCAAAGGAGCTGTGGTGCACCACAGTAGTTCTGTGCCATTTTCCATGCATTACTGTGTTGGGGTTCCCTGTGCTCTGGCTCTCGTTTGTGACGTTCGTCTGGAATTGATGGCTGTTGAGATGAACAACAAGGGCATAAAGACCTCTTGCCGATCTTGACAACAGCAGAAATAATCAGATAGTTTGTTGAGAGCTGTAGATTCGCCGAGCTTTGGTTTTCCTCTGTGCATTTCCAGTGACTTACCACACGAGGACAGCGCCCTCAGTTGGGAGCGTTTGTGGCAGCCCTGTCTTCTGGTTGTTTCCACATATGGAACGATAACGGACTCATGGGTCAAAGGCCATATGTCTGCCTTTCTGTGACAGTGCACATTAGTACTTGCTTGGGTTTTGTAGTCACCTCCCCTAGTATTGACATGTCTTGCTCTTCAGCCACAGCTGCAACTGTTAAGAGCAGAAACGAGTGACTGCTTTGTTTGTGCAGTTTATAGACATAACAAAGCAACACAGGTGTACACTAAAGCTTCTGTATGGCAATTGAATTTTTAAATATCTGGGCTATAAATGTCCCCGTGTCTAATGCCACTGTCTTTTCCACCATAGTGACTTGGCCCTAAGGAACTGCTACCTGACTGCAGATCTGACTGTTAAAGTGGGAGACTATGGAATTGGACCCTACCGCTACAAAGTAAACGGACA
This sequence comes from Lampris incognitus, assembly GCF_029633865.1. Taxonomy (NCBI): domain Eukaryota; kingdom Metazoa; phylum Chordata; class Actinopteri; order Lampriformes; family Lampridae; genus Lampris; species Lampris incognitus. The sequence goes on along the minus strand of NC_079220.1, from coordinate 55,335,434 downwards.
CTTTGCTTCATTTCAAATGCTGCCTACCTACAGATTTTGGTAACCTTATCCATACAGGTGTGGGGGAGGGATTTATATATATGTGTGTGTGTGTGTGTGTGTATATATGTATATATGTATGTGTGCATATGTATGTATGTGTATACACACACACACACACACACACATATATATATATATATAATCCATTGAGTCAAGTAAATTCTTTGAGACAGTATAAGCGTGTTTGATGCCATAAGCACGTATTTTTTTGATTTTGTGTTTTTTAGATAGAAAAAAAATCGGTGCTTATGGCATCAAACAGGCTTGTACTGTCTCATAAAGAATTTACTTGTATTATAATTCAAGTATTATGGATTATTTTGCTCCTTATTTGCTGAGCACTTTTCCTACCACTGAGTGTTTCTTTTAACAAAGTTTTATTTATATATATACACCAGGTTTTTTTTCGGAAACCATCAATGGTGTTGATAAAAGTACTCAACTAATTAGGAGTGGCATATCAATATAGATGTACGAAAAAAACTACATTAGCAGCTGATGAGTGCGTGACGCACGAAACAAGCTTGTATTGCTATGTATTAAAAGTTTTTTTTCCTACATCTATATATATATATATATATTTATATATATACGTATATCAACACAGATAAAGGGAAAAAAGTTTTAATGCATAGCAGTACAGGCCTGTGTCGTGCGTCGCGCACTCATCGAAACAGGCCTATACTGCTATGCATTAAAACTTTTTTTCCCTGTATCTGTGTTGATATTCCGCTCCTCATTAGTTGAGCACTTACAACACCATTGACGGTTCCGGAAAAAAATGCTATCTATATATATATATATCCCCCATCTGCATGGATAAGGTTACCAAAATCTGTGCACCAAAATCCGGTGTGTATATATATATATATATATATATATATATATATGTGTGTGTGTGTGTGTGTGTGCACAGAATTAGTTGTCGGAAAGATAGGTGATGACCTTAACTTCTCACATTTTTTAAAAATTAAGTCCTTACTGTGCTGTAGCTCAACACTGTATATGCACCATGTACCAGGGCAGTTCTCTCTGCTACATTCTTTAAATATTGTTAATCTCTCAATTTGGCTTTCTCAATTTAATTTTCATGAGATAAGGTTACCAAATGTTCTATTTGTAGCCTACAATAAAGATGGTGTGTGTGTGTGTGTGTGTAGGTGAGTGAGAGAAATGAATGTATGAGGGCACAACTGTCAACTTCTTGGCTGATATCCAGTTGGTATTTTTGGTTTCAGAGCATCACATACTGAGACTGAGTTCGCTGCTTGAGCAGTTGCATTGCAGAATGTGAAGTTGCAGAGTTTGCAAAAGCAGCAAATAGCATGTCTGACTGAATCCCTTCTCATATACTTGCAGGAGGATTATATAATCACAGAGGATGATGTGTTTGCACCCCTTCGCTGGTTGGCTCCTGAGATAGTGGCCGAGCGCCATGGCGGGGTAATTACTATGGAACAGACCAAGCCCAGCAATGTGTGGTGGGTACCAGCCTGCATCACCTCTGCAACCTGCACGCTTCAGTGGTTAACTTAAGGAAATTGCCATAAGCCTCATAACTCACCAAAGGTTTACAGTTTGTGACCAACCCTGAATCTTTTCTGAGTGTATTTATCTCAGCCAGGTGGTAGCCTGGAGGGGATTACGTGTTTGGTCGCGCATGTGTGTGCGTGTGTCTGTCCGTGGCTAATCTCGTAAACTACTAGACATATCAGCCGAAAAACGTTTTGTGTACACTTATGTCTGTATAATATGATGAAGGATCGCTCATGGTCACGGTGATTGAAAACCTTCAAAAAACGTTTGTTCTCGCTTTCGCCGCGCCCCCTTCTCATTCACTCTCTAGCTCGCTCAACCAGCACTGCTTTCCGTCGCTGCCCGCTCTAAGTCAACCGTGTGCATGCGCCACTCACATCCACGACTGAGTCAGATCGGGCCGCCATAGTGTCAAAACCAAAACATGTATTCAGGTGTGAGTCTCGAAAGTAAACGAGAAGTCGCTCGTATTTCGCAAGCCAGCAAATCCTTCTCCGCTGATCTCAGCGCAGGAGAACTGGAGGAACACCAGATGAACCAAAAATAATTCACCTTATCCACTTACTGCCACGTAGAAGTGCCATAGTCTCCAGTGTTAAAACCCCGCTATAAAAATACAATTTCAAGAGTGGCGATAATCACAGTCATAGCGGGAAACCATCTCAGTAGCTCCAATTAAACACTTCCCATGGCTGAGCTATGTTTTCTTACCGTTGTTTTATGAATGAAAGTCAATCAGTAGAGCCTTCACCTACATTCATTTATATCATGGAAACTGCGACGGTTAAACACATTTGAAGTTTTTTTTTAATAAGGGCTTTGAAATTATGATCGCCTGATCGCTGCCACTTCATATCAGACTTGGTTGCCTTCATGCGAGGGTCCGCCTAGGAAGCTGTGCATCCAGAGACTGACAGACCAAACGTTTTTATTAGGTAGATTTTTTTTAGCTTGAGCGTTGCATATTAAAAACGTTTTTCCCACATATTTCCTGGCCAATCAACTTAGGCGCTGCACAAAAGTCTTATAATGGCAAGAAAAACACTGTTTTTTTCTGTCTGCGTGTGCATGTATTTCCCTTTTTCCCGGTCGGAGAAAAAAGGGGTGGCTTGTCACCAAGTCCGAGCACCGGAGAAGGGGATATACGTACGCTTGGTGGAGCGCTGCGCTCTACTGAGTGCACTCCTCTAGTTGAAAGTGATTCTTTAGTCAGTATCATCAGATCCGAGTACATTTTCCTCAGACTTGATGTCTACATCCATTTTTTAACTCCATGGAATAAGGCGTAAAAACACTGTAGCACAAGGCTTGCTGTGAGGCTTTAAACAAACTACTGATGAGCCCTCAGTACTGGTATCCAATCAGTGGTTTGGGGGTGGGGCTGCTAACACTGTATCATCCAAGCATCTCTTGCAGACTGAACACTCCCTTGGGCCCCTCCCTGATTATCTCACAGCTCAGTGCCGAAATGTCTTCTCGTCGTAAATCATAAGCTTACATAAGACAGCTCGAGTTACAAGGAGATTTGTCCTTGAATAAGGATATGTTAAGTTGTTGGATAGAATGCCTTACATAATCAGTGACTCACTTTTCATTAGACGAGTATTTATATTTGGCACCTGTTATAATAGCTGCTTTATGATTCATACACTTGGTTGTAGCTGTCCATCACCAACCATGATGAAGTATTTTGAGTTCCTTGTCAAGTTACATTATCAGAATTTTACAAATTAAAATGTTGATTTGAAGCATTCATTGATTAAAAACAAAGTTGCTGTATAGTTCCAGTATTTTACAAATTAAAATGTTGATTTGAAGCATTCATGAACAAACAAAATAGTCCCTGTACTTTTATTAGTCCCAACAACACTGTTGTTCTCATATCTATGCAGGGCCTTGGGGGTCACATTGTGGGAGCTCTTTGAGAATGCAGCTCAGCCATACCCACATCTATCTGATCGTGAGGTCCTTAGTCATGTCATCAGGGACCAGCAGATCAAGCCCATGAAGCCACAGTTGGAGCTGCCCTACTCTGACAGATGGTGAGATTTATTGTAATCATAATGAACTTATCACAGAAAGTTGAATCAGTTCATCTGGACACGTTTATTGAGAGAAACATTACATCACTCATCTAAGTGACCTCTTCAGTCTCAACTGACTGCAGGTATCCCCACCCTTATTAACAATACAGTGGCATAATGACTGAAAACAACCATTGGTTTCATATGCAAACTGCTGTGACCATTAACTAGAGTTACAATGGTCATGTGTACTATTCACAGATTGGGGAATGATTGCAATCACGGCATTGTAAGATGGCGACAGATGTACTCTTAGCCCCCCCCCCCCCCGGGTTCAATGTTCAACGTTCCCACTTCACATAGAGTACATCTGTCGCCATTTTACAATGCTGTGATTGCAACCATCCCCCAATCCTTTGTGAATAGTACACATTGCCATTATAATTCTTGTTAATGGTCATGGCAATTTGCACAGGAAACCAATCGTTGTTTTTAGTCCTTATGCCACTGTATTGTTTATCAGGGTGGGGATACCTGCAGTCAGTTCAGACTGTAGAGGTCACTTAGATGAGTCAACCAATCAATCAATCAAGTTGCAAGTGATGAAACATGTCTCTCAATAAACGTGTCCAGATGAACTGATCCAACTTACTGTGATTTTCTTACCTGGATTATTGAGCATGCATAAAGACATAATAAACTTAATTCACTTTAATATATATTTCTAAGAACTGTTTTGTGAAATCGCTTTAAATGAAACAAATGGTTGCACTTTCATTTGATCCGAAGTGACTTAAATTGTTTGGCTGCTGTAAAAGTATCTTGTTTGACAAAGTGGTATCACATTTCCTTTCCCCGTGCAGGTATGAGGTGCTACAGTTTTGCTGGTTGTCCCCAGACAAGCGGGCCACAGCAGAAGAGGTGCATCGTTTACTCACCTACTTGCGCATGCAGGGCCAACGGGACATAGAGGAAGACTTTGAGCAACGCTGGGATGCTCTAAAGCCTAACCCTTCTACAAGGCAGACCACTGTTAGTCACTCCTCTTTCCCAATCCTGGAGCAGTTTGCAGAGGATGCCCTGCGACAAGAGATAGACGAGGTGCTCACTGTCACAGAAACAAGCAAAGGCCTTAGCTTTGAGTACGTTTGGGAGGCAGCTAAGCATGACCACTATGACGGCAACCATGGACATTCAGGCATGGACACAACATTAAACTACCAGAGTATGTTTTTCCCTGTTCCCAGCGAGGATATTCAGGCACATTTTCCAGATCTTGTGGCCAGATCAGGGACAACAGAAACGGGTAGTAACCTTTCAGGAATCCCTGGGATTTTGCCGGTATTTGATGTACATAAGCCCTCTAATAGGACTGAGTATTACATCCAGCTCGAAGAACAAGGGGAGATAAGCATGGGATCTGATGTGAACAAAGGGCTGCATGTGGACACAAGCTTAGGCAGGGAAGATGTTGTTGTTCTCCAAGATGTCCGTCTAGATGAGTCTAGCACTGATGCAGATTTCTTCCACCAAAGTATTGACTCCAAGGACTCCTTTTTACCAGATAGTCACATCTGGTCATCTCTTGAGAATGACAGTCCTTACCACACCAACATCTTCACCGAGGATGAGTCCAAACAGGAGGATTCCTTTTCCTGGAGAAGGGATTTCATGGAGCCCCCAGAATCCAATGGGAACCCCTTTCATGAAGGTTCATCTTCAGAAGCCCCCAAAGTAGATGGAAATGAAAGTTTAGGTGACTCTTTTTTAGGGGATTGTACAGAAACCACTCACCTGGAGGGCTCTCGGGAAGACATGGGAGAGAATGTAGATATGACAAGGTTTCTGACCACTGAAAAATTAGCTGCCAACTTCCGGTTTCTCAAAGAACAGAGCCTTATTAAAGAGGGCTCTACTTTATCAGGGAAAAGTGAAAGTCCTCAACAGAATTTTCTTTCACCCGGAATTGCCCACATACCCGAAGAAAGCTTCAAAATGAGCTCTTGGGACAACCTTGAGGCATTGGACAGTTTAAACATAGCTGAAACCTTCTTAAAATCAGTAGCACGTAGCAAATCCCCACAGCAACTCCTAGAATCTTCAAGTCCCAGCTTGGGAAATTTCTGTCAGTCTTTGGAAAATGAAACATTGGTGCCTTCCATTGTAGTTGACACAGATGATATCCCAAGTCACCAGCTGCCAGTTAGAAATAGTTCTTCCACAGAAGACATTGGCCTGCTTGATTCCTCAAACACAGTCATAGACTCTGCTTTTGATTATACCTCCGAGAGATTTGAGGTTCCAGTTAGTCTAACTGATAGTTGCCCTAATCCTGTCATTGAAAGTGCCACGACAGACTCTTTGTGCACGGATGCCAAAATCCCCAGCCTTGAAGACGACCTTGGAACCTCAAAGGATAGCGTTCAGCCTGTAGGAATTGACTTAAAAGTCCATGTATCACCTTCAGACAATGGCCATAGTGAAGGCCTAATGAGTGATGATTTATTAAGTGAACTAGTTGACGATGAAGAAGTAGAACTTGAAACTGCCCTGTCTGACCACGAAGAACACTTCCTGGATGATGATGGCTGTCCTCCTGTCAGGTCCTCTCTGCTGGTCTCTGGCCCTTCCCTGGACCAGATCAGCCAGGACAGCTTATTGGAAGACAGTGTCTCCACTACTCTGCCCACAGTGGATAATTCAGCTGAAACACCGGACTCTTTAGACTCCCTTGACATCCAGAGGCTAGGAGGGCCAGTAGAAGAGCTTAACACTCCAGTAGCACCTCACAAACTCCATCCTCCATATAAATTAGCAGACAGTGGATATGAGACAGAGAACCTAGAGTCTCCAGAGTGGAACTCCCAACCCACTGAGGGAGACCATTCTTTGGCAGAGAATGGCACAAGTGTTGCTGAAGGTTTAGAAACAGAAGAGCCTACAGCCACCACAACGCTAGTTCCACCTGAAATCATTATATCTGAAGTAGAGAGTGTGGCTGATGCTCAGAATGAGGAGAACGATGAAGGCCAGCACCCAGAGCCCATAGATCCTGTTGAGGAACCATTCATGGGTGGCAACTACAGAGACTCCGCCTACTTCTCTGACAACGAATCTGAACCTGAGAAGAAGTCTGAAGAAACAAACATGGGAAGTTCTGTGAAGGTCTCATGGATGAAGAGCTCTCCTGACATGGTGAGCCAGGCCTCAGGAGGACCATCTGCTGAGGCTGTGGGTTTAGGTTTCTCCGATTCTGAGCAGGTATCTCCTATAGATTCAGGAACATTGGCTGAAGCGGGAGAAATACCGGTTCCTCAAGTTAGGAGCATGTTGCCAGATGTCGTTTCATCAACTGAGGAGAACCATGAGAAAGAGGTGACAAGGTCTGTTGGCAGCCATAGTGAAGATACAGATAAGCTGGAATTCTTTCAAGACTTCAGGTCCTCTGATCAGCCAGTGTATGATGAAACATCAGACAATCTACAAATCTCATCATCCCCAACTCAATCTCTTACCTCAGCCAAACTGTTGTCAGAGACCACAGTTCATGCAAAACTTACCAGGACCTATGCCAGTGATGGTTCAAAAATAAAAGAACCAGACATGGAGGGTCGTTACCTGGGCAGACGAGAAGGATTGGGGATAGATGGACAGGAGGACGGGATCGATGCCGATGAGGAGGACGAGAACAGCGATGACTCTGATGACGACATGCGTGCATACCGGCTACATGACTCCAGCTCAGAAAGCGATGATGACTTTGTGCATCCGGTGCCACTTATCATCTCTGATGACAGTAGTGCAAAGAACCTAAAAAGCCTGTTGAAACCTACCACACTAAACATTACAGCAAAATCCCCCCTTTCACCTGCTGGTAGCGATGCAGACAACTCCAGAAGAGCTGTGTCCTTCTTTGATGATGTCACTGTATACCTGTTTGATCAGGTACAGTATAATGTCTATTTTAAGAGGTCTATGACAATCATTTTGTATTTAAAGCAAGGCAGAAATTGTTTCAGCTTTATCTTTCTTGATCAGCAAACTAAAACCAAATGCATTATGATTTCAGGAAACCCCGACAAAGGAATTGGGAGACCACCCCTCAGGCACCAACAACCAGGTGTCGGAGTTCAGTAGTCCAGTGCCTGCTACCGGCTACCTAAACAGGTTCACCAACTCTGAGAGTTCCACAGATGAAGAAGGTGACAGCAAAACTCACAAAATGTCTACAGCTCCTTAAACTTGTCTCCACCATGTATTTTTGCTAACTCATTTTAATAAATTTTGACAGGTGGCGGCTTTGAGTGGGATGATGATTTCTCCTCGTCTGAAACCTTCCTGTCTAAGGCAGCTGAGGACCTGTCAGTGTCCAAGGCTATGTCCTCATCTGCAGCGTCACGCTTTTTCTCCCCTCCTCCTGCAATAAGCCGTGCAGCAGAGCCCAGCTGGACCAGCTCCTCCAACTACTCCCGCTTCTCCATCTCCCCCGCCAGCATTGCCAGCTTCTCCCTCACACATCTTACCGACTCTGACATTGAACAAGGAGGCGAGTGGGAACTGCAGACACAGAATTCATGCAGAGCTCTGCAGTAGCATTATTAGAGAGGAGAGCATGTGATTTGAAAAGCAACATATTTTGAAAATGATGTCATATCCTGCTCTACTTTGAATCGCAAGCTGTATGTGCTCCTCTTTCAGGTTTTTAGGTAGCATGGCATTCCTTGTGCATGTGCCACCAATGTGGTAGCATTGCAGGACTCTGCTTTACTACCGTTTGTTATAAATATTACAGTTTAGGTTCACGTCAAAGGCCAATTTACAGTATAGGTGACAAGAATTTTTTTTTATACAAATTGCCGTAGGACATTAGATAGATGACGCTGATTTTTATGCACTAACTCTGCACTTCTTAATCTTTTGTCTCAACAGGAAGCAGTGAAGATGGAGAGAAGGACTAGCCAGATAAATGACGGGACCATTTCCTTGCACACTCGAGGAACAAACCAATGCTCGCACATTTCAGGAATGTGGGAGAGCTGGACAAAGACAGGTGACGTGGTTTGGTGCAAATCATGGATGCTTCTCTCAGGCAGAACTGCTCTTTTCTTTGACGGAGTTGGCCATGAATAGGACTTTGATAAACATATGACCGACTCCCTCCGTAATCCATAAACTCCTTTTAGCAAATAAGACAGACGAGACCCTGTCCCTGTCTCTGAGTATCATCAACATTGTTGTGTTGTCTTTCTGATCGGTGCAATTTTGCAGGAAAAAAGCAACCATACATGACCTAGCTGCTTAGTGTTTGCTTTAAAGACTCAGTAAGCGCATTCCAGTTGTCCAGTTGCTTCTTTGGTTTGTTGTGTTGGTTAAAGCACTCCTTTCCCAAGAGTTACGGTGTCACCAAAAAGAGACTTTTTTTAAAGCCCTGAATCACTGAATAGAACTGAAATAATAATAATAAAAAATGGGGCCTGGCAAACATGTTTGCAGCCACAAAAAAAAAAGAAAGAAAAAAAAAAGCCCTTTTGCTTTTGGCAGAGCTAAAACTCGAGATCCGACATTGCTCGCTAACATTTCTTCTTTACATCATCGTGCAGTTATTACTGTAGTTGCCTTTTTGTAATGATTATTTTGTTAAATCTCTTATCAGGTGTACCCACAATCTCCTAACGGGAGAGAACAGCAACTATATACGGTGAGCTTCTCTAGCAGGTTTTGAATGAGACGGGTAGGATTTTAGGAAGCGCCACATTTGAGCTTTTCGTCATAGGATAACCGACTTACTGACGGCGCAGTCTGTTTGTCGAGATGATGTGTGGCGTCTTTTCTGTTTCACTCGGAATAGATGTCGGAGTTTCTTCTTTTGGAGACGTCTCAGAATGGACTGGACAAGGAAAGTGGAGCGTAGCCTTATAGGTGGGATCCATTTGAAATCAATTTCAGAGGAAAAATTCAACGTATTTATTAATACCTCAAATTTGCTTTGAATGGATAAGACGGAGCTTTATCGGGATCTGATTTGTCCAAATTATTTATCAATGGGTCTTATCACAGTGCCTGTTATACTGTAAATTTAATTGCTCCCCGTCGTTCATTATCGCTACAGAATTGCAAATTACACATTTAGGAATGGTTAGAATGTGTAATAAAGTGGGAGATTTTTTTTTTCAATGTCAGAATGTAGAAACGAATTAAGCTGTTTGTAAAACTGATGTGCTATGAATTTTCATTACTGAGTTGGAATTTGTGTTAGTTCATTGGATAAGCTACCGAATAGGACAGCGTTTCTCGCGGAACGTGCCGGGACTTTTTATTTGAAAGAAATCACGACTACAATGGAAATCACTCTGCTACTACTACCACTTCACTATCCCTCTGCTACTACTACTACCACCAATTCACCATCACCCTGCTACTACTACCACTTTACTATCCCTCTGCTACTACTACCACCACCAATTCACCATCACCCTGCTACTACTACCACTTTACTATCAACATGGCCTCCTCTTGCCTTTTGTCCTTGGTTTGCTTTGTCTTACCAGCTGAACCGCCCTGGAATTGAAAGAGGTTTTCCTGTAACCCCCTCCCTCCACACACACATACAGATGCACGCACACACACATTCATGCACGCACACACACAGCGTGCTCATGTGTTGTGAGCACACAACACGTGTTGTGAGCACAACTCATGCACACTTGCACAACCACCACACAAATGCGATTCTGAACATTTGATAGCCATCTCATTAATGGGCCATACTGTTTTATGTGATTCTGTCTAGCAGGGGAGGGTAGTGTGTGAATCATGATGTGTAGAAACAAAACGGTATGGCGAGGATGCGAGATGGGCTCTTTTCCATGTCTCTATGTTCATGTACAGTAACCACAACTGTTCCTCCAGACTCGGTTGTAATTGTAAAACTCTCCGCTGTAGTAACTCAAAAGTAGGCCTTGAAATTCTCGTCATTTGTGATCTGTTGAACAGCTATTCCTCACCCGTAGCAGTTAGATGTCCCCCTTTTCTTCACGTACAGTAGGCACTGTATCCTAGACAAGGCTGACCACGGTTAAAAGCCAGCAGCATCCCGTGTGTCAGTTAAACTTGAAACATTTTAAGGAAATCCAACATAAATCCTTATGTTCTATTCGACTACAGTATACATTTGCTTAATCTTGCACATTTGAGAAGTGTAACTTAATGTTGAACTGTACTGATGTATATAAATGTTTTTGGGGTTTTTATGTTTTTGTTTTTGGTCTGTACATTGGGATCTGATGTAACCGAGTCGCTGGTATGAGGGTTCATTTTGTAATTTAAAGCTGAGTTGATTAAAAAGAGCAACATATCACAGTCATTAGCTAAGAGCAGTTAAATTAAGACACAAACGCAGATGTGAAAATTCATTGTCCTTTAAACTTGTAGATTTTAAAAAAGAAAATGTAATATTTTTACTTCATACTGATGATCATGCTTAGTGTAATTGAATGAAATGTTTATAATTACACTGTTTAATATGGAAATAAATGCAAATGTACTTCTATTTAAACTCGTGCATCTCATTTGTTGCAGTGAGGGGGCTCCTGAGCCTGGATCCATCAGCCCTTCTGAATATATAAAAATTACATCGTTCAGATGGCAAAAGTAAGAACGTGACCTTCAGCGCGCACTGGGGCGGTTTGCAGCCGAGTGTGAAATGGCCGGGATGAGAGTCAGCACCTCCAAGTCTGACGCCATAGAGAACGGTGGACTGCTCCCTCCGGGTTGGGGATGAGTTGTTGCCTCAAGTGAAGGAGTTCAAGTATCTCAGGGTCTTGTTCCTGAGTGAGGGTAGGATGGAGCAGGAGATTGACAGGCGGATTGGTGCAGCATCAGCAGTAATGCGGTTGTTGTACCGGACCGTTGTGGTGAAGAGGGAGCTGAGCCGGAAGGCAAAGCTCTCAATCTACCAGTCAGTCTTTGTTCCAACCCTCACCTGTGGTCATGAGCTTTGGATCATGACCGAAAGGGTGAGATCACGGATACAAGCGGCTGAAATGAGTTTCCTCCGTAGGGAGTCTGGGCTCAGCCTTAGAGATAGGGGGAGGAGCTGGGACATCCAGAGGGAGCTCAGAGTAGAGCCGCTGCTCCTTCGTATCAAAAGGGGCCAGTTGAGATGGTTCGGGCATCTGATCAGGAGGCCTCCCGGGCACCTTCCTTTGGAGGTTTACCGGGCACAGCCAACCGGGAGGAGACCCCGGGGTAGACCCAGAACTCGCTGGAGGAACTACATGTCCAGTCTGGCCTGGGAACGCCTTGGGATCCCCAGGAGGAGCTGAAGGGCGTTGCTGGGGAGAGGAACGCCTGGAGTGCCCTACTTAGCTTGCTGCCACCGCGACCCGACCCCGGAGAAGCGGCTGATGATGAATGAATGAATGTCTAAAATGCACTGGTTGATGGGGTGTCCGGGTAGTGTAGCGGTCTATTCCGTTGCCTACCAACACGGGGATCGCCACTTTGAATCCGCGTGCTCCCTCCGGCTTGGTTGGGTGTCCCTACAGACACAATTGGCTGTGTCTGTGGGTGGGAAGCCAGATGTGGGTATGTGTCCTGGTCGCTGCACTAGCGCCTCCTCTGGTCTGTCGGAGCACGTGTTTGGGGGGGGGGCAGCGTGATCCTCCCACGTGCTACTTCCCCCTGGTGAAACTCCTCACTGTCAGGCGGCTGGTGACTCCACGTGTATCGGAGGAGACATGTGGTAGTCTGCAGCCCTCCCCGGATCGGCAGAGGGGGTGGAGCAGCAACCGGGACGGCTCAGAAAAGTGGGGTAATTGGCCAAGTACAATTGGGGAGAAAAGGGGGGGGGGGTGCACTGGTTGAGAAACACGAATAATTCACTTCTGAGAAACGTTGCTCTAATGGAAGCAGACGTGGGAAAAACGGGGGACACAGAAATGTCTTTCATGCAAGCCATCGTTTGATTACATTTGGTGCCAGATTTTCTCCAACGGCCGAGCTTGTTTCGGGATATCGATTTTAAGGAGCGTTTTACGGTTTCGCAGCGCTGTTCTGCTGCCGTCCTAAAAAAACGACCCGTGAGCATTTCGGTGAAATCGGCTTTCGAGGTGCTGTAAAACAAGCCAGGGAGTCAGAGCGAGTGGTAGCTATACAGTTTATTTCACAGTAGAACGCCCTCGTGAGGCGGACATGATGACAGTCAACACTGCTGTACAAGGTATCAACAGTCCAGGTCATAACAGCATCGTAACGGACATAACACCGACGGCGGGGGGGGGGGGGGGGGGGGCAAACAAAACCTTTATTATTGCAGAATGAACCAAAGAGGTATCTGTCTGGAAGGAAAGACTCAGTTGCATTTGGAAACGTTTTCACTGCAGTCACGTGTAACAAAAAAAGGGGGGGGGGGAAATGCGTCTAAAAACCGGATGAATAAATCAGTTCTGCTCACAAGTCTGTGGAAGCCCGGAAGGTCAGGTTCACTTGTCCTCGAGACGTAGACACAAAGCAAGACTGCAGAGGAAAAACACTCGGTTGCCAAAAAACACACGACAGCTCAAAATGTAAAGAACCGACAGGAAACAAGAAGACGCGCGATAAATAAGTTCACAACTGATGTGCCGTGAGATAGACGAGACAAACCGAACACGCCAAAACAACCAAAAACAAAGGCGACCCTACGAATCCAGTCCATGTACGCCATGTTATTGTTCGTGGGGAGAGGTTTCTGAGAGGATGCAGTCAAAGCGGGTACGCTGAGGCCGTCATTCATTGCCCAGGCTTAAGCCCTTTACCCGGGTCCCGCACCTCGAAGGTTTATGACAGAAGTCTGCGTCTTGGAACAAAACCTATTGCTAGATCCCGAAGTCGCCCGCCAGCCGAAGGCTAAAAGGAGCAAACACATGCGCTTGCACTACTTTTTAAACTTCTACTCCGCCGTCCATCGTCGCTTGTACTGAAACGCTCTAGCCGTGCCTCTCGCCGCTCATTGACGCGGCTTCAACCCAGGGAAGCAAACCGGAGGGCAAACATTCACTCATCGGTCATGTGCTGCGGGCATAGCCGACCAAACTATATCAACTCAGTGGCGTGATTGTGCATTCCCTCGACGGGAAGGGATAAGGGCATCGAGGAGAGGGGGTGGAGAGGGATACAGAGCCAGGCACAATCAGGGCGGAGGGAGTAAGAAAGAGAGATCAGGAAAATGGGGGGGGGGGCGGGCAGGAAGTGAGGGTCCTTTACACACCCACGGCGTTCCCATTTGCTTGTGTTGGGGGTCTGGGCGGAAGGGGGCTGCGGAGATTGGCGGCAGGAGCGGGATGGGACGGGCGGGGAGCCTCGGTTGAGTTCCCTCTCACGCTGATGTGCTCCCATCCTCCCTGGAAACAAGGGAAACAAATGACCGTCGACCACATCGCTCAGAACCACCGTTTACACCATCCGTCCATCCGTTATCCCAACCGCTTATCCTGCTCTCAGGGTGGCGGGGATGCTGGAGCCTATCCCAGCAGTCACTGGGCGGCAGGCGGGGAGACACCCTGGACAGGCCGCCAGTCCATCACACAGGGCCCACACACACATTCACACCTAGGGACAATTTAGTATGGCCCATTCACCTGACCTACATGTCTTTGGACTGTGGGAGGAAACCGGAGCACCCGGAGGAAACCCATGCAGACACGGGGAGAACATGCAAACTCCACACAGAGGACGACCTGGGACGACCCCCAAGGTTGGACGACCCCCGGGGTTCGAACCTGGGACCTCCTAACCACTATGCCACCGTGCCGCCCATACGGGTAAGATATCCCTTCAGATCCTGAACTAGTTCTCTTTAGATGCTCAGAGACCGTCTTACATAGAAATCTGATCGATAACTTGCACCAACACTTGGTGTGGTAGTTGCCCCCCCTTTCAAAAGCGGCTCGATGAAATTATTACAGTAACACAAATGGAAAGAACAGATTCAACAAGTCTGAATCGCCGAACAGATTTCTTAAATTTTGGGGTCCATTCATTTCCCATCTCAAGATGAGTAAGTGTACTGCTATATGTAACACTATTTGTCCGGCTGCCATGTCTTTGTGTGTGTGGGGTCTACTCTCTATTGTGTCTGACAAAATTCAAAACCCTGGAAATGAAATACGTAAAAAAAGTTGTTCTATTCAAAGTCAACAAGATACAGGTGGTGTTCATGTGCTGCGATTAAAGGGGGAGAGAAAGAGCAGACTCACTCCTATGCCGTAGTCCCAGGACTGGCCCTTGGGTTGCATGGGCCCGACTCCCACCCTGTGACAGATGACTCCAGGGGTCTCGCCGGGGAAGCCGGGAACTCCATCCGCTACGATCCACACCTGGGACAAACAACGGCACGGAGCCAAACACGGCATCACAAAGTCTTCATGCATGCTCAATAATCCAGTTAAGCAAATCACAGAAAGTTAAGTCCATTCACTCATCTAAGTGACCTCTGACCTCTGAGTCTGTGAACGGACTCAACTTTCTGTGAGTTTTTTTTCCCTTGTCTCTTCTCCAGCGTTATGTGAATGGTGTGATGTGAGTCTCTCTTGTGTGTATGTGTAGTCTGTCCTCCTGTCAGGTCTCCGTGGTGATGGTGGTCGCATGGCTCAGGTGCTAGGCTGTTCTGGTGGCATTTGGACACTGCTTGGTATCCTCATCATCCATCCATCCATCATCCAAGCCACTTACCCCAATCGGGGTCATGGGGATGCTGGAGCCTATCCCAGCAGTCATTGAGCGACAGGTGGGGCGACACCCTGGACAGGCCACCAGTCCATCACACAGGGTGGACACACACACACACACACACACACACACACACACACACACACACACACACACACACACACACACACATTCCCACCTAGGGACAATTTGGAAGGGCCGATTCACCTGACCTACATGTCTATGGACTGTGGGAGGAAACCCACACAGACATGGGGAGAACATGCAAACTCCACACAGAGGACGACCCCCAAGGTTGGACTACCCCGGGGCTCGAACCCAGGACCTCCTTGCTGTGAGGTAACTGCACTAACCACTGTGCCTAATTGGTGATATTGGGCTATACAAATAAAACTGACTTGACTATATCACCAACTTAACTCCACATCGGATATGTTCCTCTTCCTGCCCAGTGCCTGCTGGGATAGGCTCCAGCATCCCGGATAATGGCTGAGTGAATGAACATGTTCCTCTTTATCTGTGCTACGTTTGACTGACAGCAAAGAGAGGGAAATGGGCATAGGCAGGACAAACATACAACACAAGTCCACTGACTCTAACGAATTAGGGCTGAAAGATACTGCCAAAAAAAAAAAACCAAAAACGATATTTGTTGTTTTCTGCAATATATATTGTAATATTAAAGAACAAAAAGGCGTCACATTTTTTTCATCAGATATACGAAGCTTTTAACTTTCGAAGCTCCATCTGCAGAGAATTTATCGCCCTGGCAGTGACGAGGGGGATTTCAGAGGGAGGAAACTGGGCAGTTTTCCAAGCAGCCACTAAATCAGACTAAAAGTATATTAGTTGTGGGATGTGCTAGAATATTGCTCTGTGAAAAGCAGCCACAAAAAAAAAGCAGACCTGGCGACATTTCGGTTGCTATCAAGTGATGAGTATTAGCTTGACTCGACTGAGCGGCCTGATTGGCCTTGCACGGCGTCCTTCACAGTGTGACTGCTGCACACGTGCCGTCTGCATCTGCCAGGAGCCACAGGCCACAGCCGGTGGGGCGCGTCATGTCCCACTAGTTTGGAGCAAACCCAAAGTCATAGTAATTTTTCCAACCAACCAGAGGAGGCGCAAGTGCAGCGACCAGGACGCCGAAGCACATCCGGCTTCCCACCCGCAGACACGGCCAATTGTGTCTGTAGGGACGCCCGACTAAGCCGGAGGCAACACGGGGATTCGAACCGGTGATCCCTGTGTTGGCAGGCAATGAATTTAGACCACCACGCTACACGGACACCCTAAGTCATAGTAACATTTTGGCTTAAAATGTGCAGAATTAGAAAACAAGAACATGGTTTTTTTCGGCCACCTGGTTGAAGTGACCCTGCACATACAGGAAAAGGTTCGCTGAAGTGGTCTGTTCGGGCAGAGACCGAAAGACCTAATAAATAATCTTTCTTCATGTGTTTCGTTGTACCATCCGAGGTTCCCTTCTTCAGCTTAACGGTTGTGGCTAGTCGCTGTACTGACCTGGTCCAGGGGTCCCACGGAGACCTTGGTGACGTTATTGGAGATGAGCTCCCAGGCGGAGCCCTGGGGGTAGCTTGGAGTCAGGCCCTGTCGATACCACAGGTTACCTACATACAAGGAGAGAGAGAGAGGGGGCCAAAGAGAGAGGCAGAGAGCAAGAGAGGGAGGAAGGGACAAACAGAGAAGAAGAGACGGATGGAAATAGACACGGACGACTGCAAAGTTATGAACGACGACGGACAAACGGAGAGTTGTGCAATTCTACAGGGACATGATGTGTGCAGTGCTTGAACAGCTGAACTAATTAAGACAAACAGAAAGTAATTTATTACTGTTCTCATCCACCGCAAAGACAGAGGTCCTCCCCACAGAGAGTTGTCTGAGAGTCTGTCTCAGGGGAGAGGGGATGTGGTACCAGCACTCTCCTGTAGGGACAGAGAAGAGCACCGCATTGAGTTTCACTTTAAACCCTTTCACACCTGCAACCAAACCCGTAAATCTTCCAGCAAATTTCTGCGTCGGGGGGTTGCATGTAAACGCAAGCCGGAGTTGATATTCCAGAGATTTGCCGGCTCACTGTAAATATCCTCCAAAAGTCATGGAACAACGACGGTCCCGACAAAAAATTCCGAGATTGCCGGGTCAAGCGTGCGAAGGGTTATGCCAGTCATATGTAAGACGCTTTTATGGGACCAAAGGAACCAATCACAAGAAGTGCATCCACAACTTGCTCATGGCAGCGGCAGGTTTCTTTGTAAAGCGGCAAAAATAAGAGCAGATCTAAAACTGTACAATAGTCACTGATGTGGTAAGGGAATGGTAAGTTATGTGGTACGAGTCAGTAGGGGCAAGACGGAATACCTATACGTGACTGAGAGGGAAGACCGTGGGACGATGAGGATGCAAGGAGTGGAGGTGACGAAGGCGTGTGAGTTTCAATACTTGGGGTCAACTGTCCAAAGTAACGGGGAGTGCAGAAGAGAGGTGAGGAAGAGGGTGCAGGCAGGGTGGGGAAGAGTGTCAGGAGTGATTTGCGACAGAAGGGTACCAGCCAGAGTTACAGGGTTAGGATCATGTTATCCGTGCGGTCAAAAACTGGACGCCTGGCAGCCCTCTTACAACTTGTACCATGAAGGGTCACGACGCAGCCTCGAGACAAGGGTTTCTGACTGACCTGCAGGGTTCTGGGGGGATACAGACCCCCTGTAGTACACGGCTCCGTCCTTGGCGATGGCCCAAACTTGGTTGGCCCCACCGATGGAGATGGACTTGAAGGGCTGGTCTGTTCCTACATGGAGCCACGAGCTGCCCTGTGTGATAACAGACACTGGAGTCAGTAGGTGGGTTCGGCTTTGGTTTGATCACAGCGATGAGGAAAAACCTATGGCAGCCTTGAGGATCAGATTCAAATGAGAGAGAGGCAGACTTGAGTGCTAACTAAACGCAAAAATAATTAAAAAAAAACATTCTGGTCCAGGGTTTCAACGATTTTTCATGACAGACTGAAAAGTCACAGCTTAGGTTACTTTAACTCCTCTAAAAATTCATATTAAAGTTGTCAGTGGTTATGGACCTAGCACTTATTACTGTGGCTATATGGAGAAGAAGAAGAAGAAGAAGAAGAAGGAGGAGGATAATGCAGAACTATACAGTCCTTGCTGAGGAGGAGGAAGAGGATAATAATAATATAATGCAGAACTATACAGTCCTTGCTGAGGAGGGGGAGGGGGAGGAGGAAGAGGATAATAATAATATAATGCAGAACTATACAGTCCTTGCTGAGGAGGAGGAAGAGGACAATAATAATAATAATAATAATAATGCAGAACTATACAGTCCTTGCTGAGGAGGAGGAAGAGGACAATAATAATAATCATAATGCAGAACTATACAGTCCTTGCTGAGGAGGAGGAAGAGGACAATAATAATAATAATAATGCAGAACTATACAGTCCTTGCTGAGGAGGAGGAAGAGGACAATAATAATAATAATAATGCAGAACTATACAGTCCTTGCTGAGGAGGAGGAAGAGGATAATAATAATAATGCAGAACTATACAGTCCTTGCTGAGGAGGAGGAAGAGGACAATAATAATAATAATAATGCAGAACTATACAGTCCTTGCTGAGGAGGAGGAAGAGGATAACAATAATAATAATGCAGAACTATACAGTCCTTGCTGAGGAGGAGGAAGAGGACAATAATAATAATAATAATGCAGAACTATACAGTCCTTGCTGAGGAGGAGGAAGAGGATAATAATAATAATGCAGAACTATACAGTCCTTGCTGAGGAGGAGGAAGAGGATAACAATAATAATAATGCAGAACTATATAGTCCTCGCTGAGGAGGAGGAAGAGGATAACAATAATGCAGAACTATACAGTCCTTGCTGAGGAGGAGGAAGAGGATAATAATAATAATAATAATGCAGAACTATACAGTCCTTGCTGAGGAGGAGGAAGAGGACAATAATAATAATAATAATGCAGAACTATACAGTCCTTGCTGAGGAGGAGGAAGAGGACAATAATAATAATAATAATAATAATGCAGAACTATACAGTCCTTGCTGAGGAGGAGGAAGAGGACAATAATAATAATAATAATAATAATGCAGAACTATACAGTCCTTGCTTGGGCCAATATAGACATTGTCTGGCAGGCGTTTCTCACCGCAGGATTTAGGGAGCTGACCCCCAGCCGGCACAGGACGTCTCCCTTGTCGCTGAGGGCCCAGACGGGGACCTGCTCCATCCTGCTCAGGGCCAGACACGGCATCACCGAGATGTCACTCAGAGGGATAGGCGGGACCTGCTCCCATGGACCTGTCAGCGTGACCTTACATTTCCTGCGTGTCCAAAGGCGTGTTTGAAAGGGACATGAGTCGCAGGTCATGTGTACTTGTGTGTGTCTGTGTTTGTGTGTGTGTGTTTGTGTTGCTGTGCATGTACCTGGTCCATCTTCTGCGCCTCACAAAGTCTTTCATCGTTTTATGGCCGTGAAACGTCCTAAATACAAGACGCAAGTCAACCAACCATCTTAACCACTTCTACGACCGTTGAATTATTCGGGCGACACTGTGAAACACACTTCCTGTTACATACACGGGGAAGTCTGCAGCATACTGCCAGCCGTCCTTGTCTGTCCCCCCAGGGACACTGTAGTCCACAGTCCATTCTGTCACCTGCAGAAGAAAAGGACGTTGAGAACTGAGGATTCAACTGGTTATTTTTGGGGGGGGGGGGGGGGTTATTTTCCCCCCTTTTTTACTCCCCTGTTGTACTTGGCCAATTACACCACTGGTCCGAGCCGGCCTGGTCGCTCGCTGCTCCGCCCCCTCTGCAGTTTCACCAGGGGGACATAGCTTATGGGAGGATCACGCTATTCCCCCCGACTGACCAGAGGAGGCGCTAGTGCAGCAACCAGGACACACACCCACATCCGGCTCCCCACCCAGACACGGCCGATTGTGTCTGCAGGGACGCCCGTCCAGGCTGGAGGCAACACGGGGATTCGAACCGGCGATCCCCGTGTCGGTAGGCAACGGAATAGACCGCTACACCCCACGGACGCCCCCCTCAACCGGTTGTTTAACAGGAAACAAAGGTGAGATTCTGCAAAGACATTCGGCGTCGCCACCTACCCAGGACCACTGCGGGGAGGGCGGGTGTGTGTTGCCTTTCGTGCACTCCTTCAGCCCGTTCTCATCGCTCCACATCGGGCGGTCTGTAGGGAGACCCCTGCAGAGGTGAGACGAACACATACCGATAACACTTGTTGGTCGATTCAATAAGACACACTCGGCGGATAAACAGTGTGTAACCATCAAGGGGGTCCTACTTGTCTGTATATCCAGTCACCGGGTTCCACCTCTGGTTCTCATACAGGTGCACACTCCGCACGTCTGTCTGCGTGTGCACCCGGGTCACGCCGCCTGCCAAGAGACACCCGAGCCACGCAAATACTGTAAACGCCACGTATAACCACGTCATAAGCAGGGCTGGGAGAATAAAAAAAACTTTGTGCAAGGTCACGATACTGAGCTGGGATGACGGTGATGTGGCAGCATTTCCCCCCCGAGTCGCAACATGGAGGGGCGCCGGGAGGAGGCGGGCTGTAATGATCCCTACATTTCTGAGCCGTTTGGACGTGTTTTAGGCCGTCGTGACACGAGGCCGAGAGCAGTTCATTTTGCTGTTGTTTGGATTATCACAGGTTTCACATGTTACTGTAGGTAGTAGGTAAGAGGGGGGCCTTGAAAAATTCATACTACCAACACTATCGAATCGCAGTATTTATGACATAATGATAGAAAAACTTGGGATATTTATCAAATTGATGCTGAAATATCGCTGTGATACTGAATCGGGAGGTACAGCCATCCATCCATCCATTATCCGAACCGCTTATCCTGCTCTCAGGGTGGCGGGGATGCTGGAGCCTATCCCAGCAGTCACTGGGCGGCAGGTGGGGAGACACCCTGGACAGGCCGCCAGGCC
Organism: Lampris incognitus; assembly: GCF_029633865.1. Classification (NCBI taxonomy): domain Eukaryota; kingdom Metazoa; phylum Chordata; class Actinopteri; order Lampriformes; family Lampridae; genus Lampris; species Lampris incognitus. The sequence goes on along the minus strand of NC_079220.1, from coordinate 55,314,094 downwards.
ATCACACACATTCACACCTAGGGACAATTTAGTACGGCCGAGTCACCTGACCTACATGTCTTTGGACTGTGGGAGGAAACCCACGCAGACATGGGGAGAACATGCAAACTCCACACAGAAGACGACCCGGGACGACCCCCAAGGTTGGACAACCCCGGGGCTCGAACCCAGGACCTTCTTGCTGTGAGGCGACCGCGCTAACCACTGCGCCACCGTGGCACCCATCTAGAGCTACTTGCCAATTCAAATCCCCAGCCCAGATAATATGTGTGTGTGTAATTACATAAGATGGCAAAGCATGGACGAGCGGTGCCCCATGAGAGCACCGGGTGGTGTTGAGACGGGGGTGGACTCATTACTCTCTCTTGCATGTTAGCGAATCAGTTCTCTCCATGTGAAAACATCATGCAGAAGAAAACACATCAGGGTCTAGGATTGGGTGGAGGAAATTCATTAAAGGATCCATTGAGGATTTGTTCTAAACAGGATCAACAATTTACCCGGGGACAGTACAGGACAGACTGTGGGACAGGCCAGGGATAGGTGGAGAGGTAAAGGGGCAAAAAAAAGCTTAAAGGAGAAAAATCTCGATTTTCAACGTTATCTCCGTGTAAGACTTAAAGGTAAGACTGTATTAGCAGCCATTAGCAGTCTTCTTCTGTGCGTCTCTGAGACGCCGTCGAAACTGTGCAGAACAGTGTCCTCCGATGACATCACTGGTGGACAGTACGTGAAGGTGAAAACTTACTTCCTGATTTACCGATAGGCTGCATTGTACACCGCCACAAACAGCTGTGTAAGAAAATGCAAATAATAACGCGACATACAACTGTGTGATGTAATTAAGTAATTAATCAATTAAGTCTCCTTTATTAATCCCCTTGGGGAAATCCAGTTACTGCAAATTAGCCCGTGCTAGCTGTGATCTGTGTGGCTAGGAGCAGTGGGCTGCCGCCTTCATGCTGCACCCGGGGACCAACTCCAGTTCTTTTACCCGTTGCCTTGCTCAGGGGCACAGGCAGGAGTGTTAACCCTTTTGATGGCGGGGGAAACCGGAGAAAACCCACCGCAGACACGGGGAGAACATGCAAACTCCACACAGAAAGGACCTGGGATGATCCCGCCCCCCCCCCAAGGCTGGACACCCCCGGGGTACAAACTCAGGACCTTCTTGTTGTGAGGCGACAGCACTAACCACCGGGCCACCGCGACGCCACGTAGCGTCATTAGTCACATTTTCTTATCCAACGCAGCCTGTCAGCGTTGTAAGTTTTCACATTCACGGACTGTCCAGCGGGGGCGTCCTTGGCTGAGACGCACGGAAGTGCGGATAGTATCATGGCTGCTAATGGAGTGTTAGCTGTCCAAAATGTGCATGTGGAGCCAACGTGGAAAACCGGGATCGTTCCCCTATGAGGCAGTGGTTGCATATCGGGGAAGGTCTACAGGGGCTTGTTTACCCGGGGTGGGCTGCTGCCCATAGCGCCCGCTGTAGACCCAGGCAGTGCCGTCCCACCCGACGCCCCACACCACTCCCAGACTGCTAGACTCTACACAGCGCAGGTGGCCTGGGACCTGCCGCCAGAACCTGAAGCACCACACAGCGGAAGTACCCAGCGTTAGTCGCGGCATTGTTAGCACAAAGTGCCACCACACACACAACATGAAAGAACAAGCACGTTAGCAACACACAAGGCACCCACATTAGAAGCGCCGTCACAACAGCCGAGTAACAGCGGAGCAATTTACATGGCATTAGTCTGACAGTCCACAAGAGGAGGAACGAGTTAAATCAGTGTGAACAAGACTCTGGAGGAAAGAGGTAACCATCATCATTATCTTCATGTGAGTGTGATCTTTTCTCTTCTGGACTGTGACAGAACTACTACATTATTATGATGATTGTTATTATTATGAACACAAGGCAGCAGTCAGAAATCCAGACTTATCCCAAACCACCAGCAGTGAGCAGGTATGAAGCAGGCGGCCCGGTGTCGGTCTTACATGAGGTCAGAGGACAGCGTGTTCGCCGTGGCCTCCAGCGAGAAGGAGGGCTCGTGGACCATGATGTCTCCTTTACAGGTAGTGGACCACAGCGCCTGTCTGGACGGGGGTCCTTTAATTCCCCGGCACTCACAGCAACTCTCACACAGCAGGGACAACTTAACACACGGGAAGAACAAGCCTTTAAAACACATGTGTCCTCCATAATGTCCTCCATAATGTCCTCCATAATGTCCTGCACAATCCGGTCTAGACTGAAGTGGGTTCAACCAGCCAGCAGCCCAATTCTACCTGACATGAATGTTCTTTTATTTGTTTTGTTTTCCCCCCTCTTTTTCTCCCCAAATTGTACCCGTCAATTACCCCACCCTCCCGAGCCGCCCCCGGTCGCTGCTCCACCCCCTTTGCCGATCCGGCGAGGGCTGCAGACTACCACATGCCTCCTCCCATACATGTGAAGTCGCCAGCCGCTTCTTTTCACCTGACAGTGAGGCGTTTCACCGGGGGGATCAGGCTATTCCCCCCCTGAACAGGCGACCCGACCGACCAGAGGAGGCGCTAGTGCAGCGACCAGGACACATACCCGCAGACACGGCCAATTGTGTCTGTAGGGACGGCCGACCAAGCCGGAGGCAACACAGGGATTTGAACCGGCGATCCCCGTGTTGGTAAGCAACGGAATAGACCGCCACGCCACCCGGACGCCCCAACATTGAATTTTCTTTGCGAGGCCAAAACGGCGCCAACTTCACATAGACCGTCATGGGTTCTTTGTGTTCTCTCTCGTTGTATATATTGGTCACGTTGTGCGGTGTTACCCAGTCGTTCATGTCCTTCTCGGTTCTTGCTGCCAGGATCAGAGGCCACCTCTGTCTGGTCCGTTGGATCGTGTACACGGCGAAGGCATAGTGGCAGTCTCCGAGGACTGGAACCAGCGCCGTCACCTCGTTTATGAAGACGTGGAGGTACTGAAGAGGACGAGAGGAGGGGAGAGAAACGAGACAGAGACTTGTACTTGTTTAAGCTCACATTTAGCAAGACAGCATGCAACTATTCAGGCACCATTACTGATGATCACCTTACTTTCTTTTCTTTTCGCATTTCCCCCGAGTCACCAGCCGCTTCTTTTCACCTGACAGTGAGGAGTTTCACCAGGAGGAGGCAGGCGTGTGGGGAGGATCACCCTATTCCCCCCCCCCCAGTTCCCCTTCCCCCCCAAGCGACCAGAGGAGGCGCTAGTGCAGCAACCAGGACACATACCCACATCCGGCTTCCCACCCGCAGACACGGCCAATTGTGTCTGTAGGGATGCACAACCAAGCCGGATGTAACACGGGGATTCGAACCAGCGATCCCTGTGTTGGTAGGCAACGGAATAGACCGCCACGCCACCCAGACCCCCTAATCACCCGGCATTTGATGTGAACGCGGAGGCTATTTGTGAAGCGGGGGCAACAGAGAATTCACCTCCTCCACGAACTAGGTCGCTTTTCCGTCAGCCCCGTCGTCCTCCGTGGCTTTTACCCGTCTGTGATGGAGGCCCCTAGTTTTCCTTTCACCCGCTGGTGTCACAGCCGCACGGTAAAAGAGAGAAACAGCCCGAGCAGCGTCGTTAAAGTCTGCTCCTGGATCAGCGCAGTGACACACAGAGAACCGACTTCTCTCTGCGGCCATAACTCCTGCAGAAAGCAGCGAGGGAAGGCTCTCTGTGGCCGCCCGGGCACCGCCATGTTTTATCGGCTCGTAAAACTAACCCTGCTTCAAACCCTTCACTCCCTCTGCAGCTCCACGACTAAATGCTCCCTCGTTCATTTCCCTGGTCGTTTTATTGTGTTTATCACCTTTATCTAGCCCATCCATATTGTTTATACACCTTATAGATTCTAGTCCACACTTAGCTCTATGGAGTGTTGGTATTTACATTGCCCCTAGCGGGGGTAATAAAGTTCTTTGTAGTGTAGTGTAGTGTAGTGTAGGGTAGGGTAGTGTAGTGTATTGTAGTGTCTTGTATTTTAGTGTAGTGTAGTGTAGTGTAGTGTAGTGTAGTGTAGCTTACAGCCAGCGGCCATGTTTCCATCTGATAGCGATTTTTTTCTCTTATTGGATTTTATCCCTTTTTCTCCCCAATCGTACTTGGCCAATTACCAAGGGGGTGGTATGTAACAGCTGGGCTTAATATATTCGGTACCCCTAAAATCACATGTGGCCCCCCCCATTTGAAATGGTCTAGAACCGCCACTGGTGATACCTAACATTCTCCGCCACACTCCTCATCTTCAACCATTAAGGAGTTATAACATGCAAAGAGGGCAAGCCGAGCCCCCCGCGGCACCACAGACCTTCTTCTCGTCGTACTGCGTGTAATAGATGAAGAAGATGCAGTCCTTCTTGCCCACAGAGTTGGTGGACTGTTCCAGAGCGACGCCCACGTCCACCCAGCGCTGAGGCTTCCAGTCTCTCCACCAGCGCAGCGAGTCCTGACGCAACCACACCGACTGCGGATCCAGATGCAGGGAGGACGGGGGACATGCGTATACAGAGAGAGTCAGGGTGAATGCAACGAAAGACAGAAAGGAGGAGTCAACAGGACCATGAAAAAGGGGTTGGCGAAGTGGTTCCCCCCTAATCCACCTGGAGTCGGAGGTCTTCTCTTCTAGCTGAGCAAAATGAAAGCGCGAGGCTTTCAACCAAATTGAAAATAGAGGATCATATCAACCACAATCCTGCTGTGGGAAATTCTTCTCTGCATTTAATCCATGCTAGCTGTTGGTCACCCATCCTAGCTGTGGTCACCCATCCTAGCTGTGGTCACCCATCCTAGCTGTGGTCACCCATCCTAGCTGTGGTCACCCATCCTAGCTGTGGTCACCCATCCTAACTGTTGGTCACCCATCCTAGCTGTGGTCACCCATGCTAGCTGTGGTCACCCATGCTAGCTGTGGTCACCCATGCTAGCTGTGGTCACCCATCCTAGCTGTGGTCACCCATGCTAGCTGTGGTCACCCATCCTAGCTGTTGGTCACCCATCCTAGCTGTTGGTCACCCATCCTAGCTGTGGTCACCCATCCTAGCTGTTGGTCACCCATCCTAGCTGTTGGTCACCCATGCTAGCTGTGGTCACCCATCCTAGCTGTGGTCACCCATGCTAGCTGTGGTCACCCATCCTAGCTGTTGGTCACCCATCCTAGCTGTTGGTCACCCATCCTAGCTGTGGTCACCCATGCTAGCTGTGGTCACCCATCCTAGCTGTTGGTCCCCCGCCACCATGCGGCGCCGGGTGACCAACTCCAGCTCATCTCGCCATGCCTCGCTCAGGGGCACAGACAGGAGTGCTAACCCTAACACGCATGTTTCTTTTTGACGGCGGGGGAAACCCGGAGAAAACCCACCGCAGACATGGGGAGAACATGCAAACTCCACACAGGGGACGACCTGGGATGACCCCCAAAGTTGGACTACTCCGGGGTTCGAACCCAGGACCTTCTTGCTGTGAGGCGAAAGCGCTAACCACTGGGCCACCGTGCCGCTTAGTTACATATTTGATTTTAATATTTTGCTGATAACTTTTCAGATACCAAGGGGTCTGGTCCCAGGCTTCAGAAGTGACCCAGTTCATCCCCATAAGGGCCACAGCACGACCCGAGCCCCCTCCGATAAATGGTGGCACAGTCTTCACCCTCACACTTCGGAGCCCGGACGAAGCCAAATACAGGGAAAGCAGGCATGACAAGCAGACACTGACTAAGACTCAATCAAGGAGTCGATGGGATCGGGGGTTCGAGCGGAGTCAGCCTTACGTTGCTCCTCTCCAGTGGCCTCTTGCTGATCTCCTCTCGGCGCTCCTCCTGCTGCTGCTCGCTCCAGGCTGCTGACTGGACAGGAGTCAGCGACAGGGAGCTGGTCAGAGGACCTGACGGACGGACCGACATACAAGTCAGTCATTCAGGCAAACGGACAGACGGACAACAGGTATATCGCTACACGTACAACACAAGCACACCACATATACACACACAGTTCACAGTTGTAAACTTTAGACACGCTCGACCCGTAACAGATTTGCTTTGTGTGGTTTGTGCGGTAAGGGGCAGCTCCTCTCCTAAATGTGTAGTCGTGCAACTTTCAAGACTTTCACAAGCCGTCGTTTCACCTGCAAAACTTTCCATCTCTGCTTTAACTTGTATGACCGCTGTGTTGTTCCCGTCCTGTCGTTCTGATTCTGTAAAACCCAACATCGGATGCTGACTGGGTCCGAATGCTCCCCAGCGTTGTCGTCGGCCTAAAAGGGATGGGTCTTTTTTCCCCCAAAATTGACTTTTTTTGGGGGGGGGGGGATTTTCCCTCCTTTTTCTCCCCAGTTGTACTTGGCCAATTACCCCACTCTTCCCGAGCCGTCCTGGTCTCTGCTCCACCCCCCTCTGCTGATCCGGGGAGGGCTGCAGACTACCACACGCCTCCTCCCATACATGTGGAGTCACCAGCCGCTTCTTTTCACCTGACAGTGAGGAGTTTCACCGGGGGGACGTAGCGCGTGGGAGGACCACACTACCCCCCCCCCCCCGAACGACCAGAGGCGGCGCTAGTGCAGCGACCAGGACACACGCCCACATCCGGCTTCCCACCCACAGACACGGCCAATTGTGTCTGTAGGGACGCCCGACCAAGCCGGAGGTAACATGGGGATTCGAACTGGTGATCCCCATGTTGTGTCTGTAGGGACACCCAACCAAGGCGGAGGTAACATGGGGATTCGAAACGGTGATCCCTGAGTTAGTAGGCAACGGAATAGACCGCCACACCACCCGGACGCCCCAAAAAGTGGACCTTTGTATTCTAAGCACAGGACACCTTATGCAAGCCAGCCTTTGACCCACTATGGCTATGAATACCCTACATACTAGAATTGGTGATTTAGAGGAGGGCCGGCTGAATGACTGATACTTCAGGCTTAACAATATCATACGGTAGTGACTACAAGCTTATTTTGTTACCAAACTGCTTAACTGAGCTCCTGCTCGGTGTTACTGAATACACTACAGTTACACTTTTGGGGCCTTTCGTTGACCCACCCATCATTGGACACACCCATGCTACCTGTGGGGCTAAGCCAGCTGATCTGGGAGTTTGCATCAACGTCACAGCCTCCACCGGAGATCCAGGCCCAGACTGGGCTGTCTTCCTCCCCGACCGCCTGAGAGGGCTCCAGACCCAGCGGGTAGGTGGCCGCCGTCCTGCTGTCACCCGCTGAAGACCCCGCCACCTGCGCACTCCTGGCCGCCGATGCCCCCTCCAGATCCACATTACTCCAGGGGACCTCGTGACCCACTGCATCTGGTGTGGGGAGTACGGGGGCTGAGGAGGCATCCACGCTCTCTAGCCGGGGTAACTCGGTGGCAGATGGTTGGGGCGTGGAGGTTTTCTCCCGGTCCGAGACCAGGCTGGTGATAAAGCTGTCACTAGTGGGGATGAAGGGTTTTGGGGTTTCCTCTTTGGTAGTCTCAGTCACGTCCCCTGCCAAAGGGGGGGTGGTGGGTGCACCGGCTGCCCCCGGAGGGACGGAAGAGGGGTCCGATGCCTCCAGCGCCGGAGTTTCAGTGTTGGCGGACGGGTCAACCGGGCCTAATTCTGAGTCTGAATCAGTGCAACTCAAAACTGCTCCTTGGGATGCCTCTGTCAGATGGCCGCCAAATTCACAACGCTCTCTGTGAAACAGACGCACAAAAACCCACTCTGAGTAATTATGGACACGCACACCCGGCACGCACAACGTTAGCAACATTTTCTTCGTGTTGAGCTGAGCAAACTCGAAATATTTCTTCGTCCAAGCCTTTCCACTTATATATAGTACATCTCCTCATGAATGAAGCGGGTTTCCAGGGTGCAAATAATAAGATGAGGACGTGTTGACCTTGTCAGAATATTTTCATGGAAAAAAAATCTGGTGATGCAACGTTGCACAATCGGAGAAGACACAATTCATGATAAATGGATTCCGACTGAATCGCCACTACAGACATGGGTGGAGCTACAGACCTGGGTGGAGCTACAGACCTGGGTGCAGCGATCTCTTTACGACTGCCCCACTGGGCAGTGACGGGGATCCAGCCGTTCCCACTGGGCTGAGCCGAGGTGACGCCCATTCTGAAATAGAGACCCCGGTCCTCGCCAACCGCCCACACCTGACACACACACGCACACACACACCCACACACACACACACACACACACACACACACACACACACAGAAGCAATGGAGCTGAGCTGAATACCAGGGGTGAATGGGAATTAAGACAAGCAAGCAGGTGGACAGAAAATGTGTGTGTGTGTGTACATAAAGATGCACACACACACACACACACACACACACACACACCCTGTAACCTCATGTCATATACTGAATTTACTGAGTGATTAAAGTAATTCATTCAATCAGGAGCCACAAAAGTGAAATTCAGCAACGCCATAACAGCATGAACAAGTGTATGGCGGTGTAATACGGCAGCGTTCATAACCGCCATAAGAAAATGAAATTACACTTTGTCCCGGAGAAGCAGTCGTGGAATTGCGGCTTATCCATTGCTACTTTATAAGGCCATACACTGCAACGCTGTCAGCCACAGCCTAACACGACCGTGTCTGACGCCTGGCCTGAAATATGAATTATGGGATACGATGATGATGCCTCAGGCAGCTTTAATTGGAGCGCCGTCCATATGTCAGGCCAGTAGTAATATAGCCCGGGGATATATAAGGCTGGGGCCCAGGGTGACGGTGACAGAGCAATGACAAGAACGGCCGGCTGTGCTCATGTTACCAGGCAGCCAAAGGGGGCTGGGCAAAAGGTTGAGGGGCAGAGAAAAGGGGAACGAGGGAGGGAGAGAGAGAGAAGGAGGGAGGAGGATGAGGGTTTGCAGCGCTAGCAAAGTCCACCCTGTCAGACTCAGCGGTGCGAGACAGAGCCAAGGTCTGACACCCAGCCCTGACCTCGCTTTGCCTACAACCACTTCCAAGGCCGCGGTAATGAGAACTGGTCTGGGTGGGAGCAAGGTGGGAGCGCCGGGAGACAGACTGGCGGATAGGGCTGAGGATTGGCAAGAGTGAGGAATTCTTCCCTTTGAATCTCACACGAAATAAAACAACAACAACAAATCAGCGTATGCTTAAAAATGAGGTACCACTGCCAAAAAAATATCTTGCATGGCTAAACGGATGATTTGTTTCCAATATGCAGACTTGTGTTTGGCGGTGCCAAGTGTGCCAATATTTAATGATCTCATGTCTCACTAAAGGTCATTAAGGGCCGAGTTTCATTCTGGCCTCATTCCCCCTTGGCTACAATACAGAGTGGATGTGGTGGCGTCGCTGGAACTCCAGGCTGAGACAAATAGCAGTCTCTCCCCGATCATAAGAGTTTCTCTTTCCCTACGCCTCTAAAATCCAAACGCCATCAGTAAACTCTTCAATAAGCACCTGTTCTGCCTTTTTTTAGGGGGGGGGGTTCCCCACTTTTCCCCCCCCAATTGTACTTGGCAAATTTACCACACTCTTCTGAACCATCCTGGTCGCTGCTCCACCCCCTCTGCCGACTACCACATGCCTCCTCCCATACATGTGGACTTGCCCGCCGCTCCTTTTCACCTGACAGTGAGGAGTTTCACCAGGGGGAGGTAGTGTGTGGGAGGATCATGCTATACCCCCCAGTTCTGAGGCGCTAGTGCAGCGACCAGGATACATACCCACATCCGGCTTCCCACCCACACACACGGCCAATTGTGTCTGTAGGGACGCCCGACCAAGCCGGAGGTAACACGGGGATTCGAACCGGGATCCCCGTGTTGGTAAGCAACGGGACCGCTACACTACCTCGACGCCCTAGCGCCCCTTGAACACACACTAGGTACGTTACTTTTTTAAAATTATACATTAAAAGGTGACTGGGCCCAAGCTGCCGACAAGAAAGGGTGACATTACCTGGTCATTAAGGCCAATGTCCACCATGATCATCTCTCCTCCGACGCTGATCCAGCCTGAGCCACACGGGTTATGGGAGTTCACGCCACGCCGGAACCACACCTGGACACACACACACACACACACACACAAATAAATAAATAAATATATATATTTGGTTCTTCAGTCTCAACTGACTGTGGGTGTCCTCACCCTTATAAACAGGAAGAAATGGAAACGGATGATCCGCTGCGGCGACCCCTAACGGGGGCAGCCGAAAGTAGTACGTGGACAAAGACACTGCATGGACGGTACTGGGTGAGGCCGCCGCAAATGTGAATTCGTGCCGCCATCTTCCCACACCGGAAGTGGAATATGCAAACCGCCGTGACCATTAACTAGAGTTACGATGGTCATGTGTACTGTTCACAGAGGACTGGGGAATAGTTGTAATCACAGCATTGTAAGATGGTGGGGTGGGGTTAAGAGTACATCTGTCCTTGGGGTGGACATCATCCACCCCATGGATCGATGAGAATACACTGGTCACATCTGCACATCTGGATTCAGGAATGGCTGCAATCACAGCATTCAATGGCCACATTAATCTGCATATGAAACCGATAATTGGTTTGGGTCGTTATGCCACTGTATTGTTTATAAGGGTGGGGACACCCGCAGTCAGCTGAGATGAAGAGGTCACTTAGATGACGATGAAACGACTCTCTCTCGATAAACGCTGTGTCCAGATGAACTTCCTGTGATTCCCTCACCTGGATTACTGAGCATGCATAAAGACATTAAGAGAGTAACGTGTAACCTTGTAGTCTTTGGTGACCACCCACACCACATTGACTCCCACGGCAACATGAAGGGCCTCCACCTCCTTCGCTGGAGACTCCACCTCTACCCAGGAGGTACCTTACAGGAGAAGAGAGTTGCTATGAGTTTACATCACAAGCCAGTACAAAATAAAGGTCTAATACAAGCAAGCTGTCGCCACTAAACTCGATATTTTAACTTCGCTTTTGGAACCACATATCTTGCAAACACCGTTTTTTTTCCCAAAACACCGCCACATCCTCCACTCTTCTCCTCAAAACAGGTGAGCTACCAGAGGGCGAATGTGGATGTTTACGAAAGCATGAAATATCTTTACGAACTGAGGTCATTCTTCCGTGAAACAATACCGCTCTTGTTCACGGGGGCGTGGAAGGTCAACAAAAAATTCAGAACTCCCCGTAGCAGCTTTAGTATAAAGACAGACATAGTACATATCAGCGTGGGGATCAGGGCTCAGCGTGGCTCGTTTTACCCGTCGGGCTGTCCAAGCTGAGGCCCGTGCGAACCAGAAGGTTTCCATCCCAGAGCAGGACCCAGAGGAGGTCCCCAGGACCAGCGGAGATCTGGGCCACCTCTTTGGGCACTTCCACCTCCTCCCAGCCGGAGCCCTCAGGCACCCGTGGGTGGATGCCTTCCCTGAACCACACCTGCGGGGCGAAGATATGTTTTCTGAAATTAGTCTGGAACTTGGGGGGGGGGCAAAATTCCACATTAAGATTTTGATTGCAACCAAAAGAAAATATAAATGTATGAATATATATGTACATACAGATATGCAAATATTGGCATGTTGTCAATAATGAATAATACTCAGAAAAATTCATCTTGACAGCCTCCATATTCAAGGCCTGAACGGCCAAACGTCCGCGACTCCTGTCCTAAAGTGACCTATTTTCCTTCCTTGCAGGTTATGGTATTCAGGGGAGGGATCCCATCCCAGCTTGGGTGTGCACTGGTATGAAAGATGAGGGGCACTCACAACATTTCACAGACTTGAGAGCGCTCCAAATTTGACCCGGTTAATGGTATAGAGCTGTGCTGCACCCTAGTGGCCAGGAGAGGAGAGGGTACTAATGATTAGATTTTTGGATGCGTTTGTATTTATGGATATACTGTAGCCCAAAGGCGGTTAAACTCAACACTGCAGTCTCACAAACAGTAACTAGATTCATATGTGTTTACCAATACACGTAATATGGTGTGATTTTTATTTTTGTGGTAGGGCAAAAATTCTTAATCAAACGCAATTAACACACACAGAAAAACAAAAAGCGTAAGTAATAACCCACGCATGTATACATCAGAAGATACTGGGCAATGCTGTGGTCAATCTACTGGTCCAATTCAAAGGCAGCATCATTTATTGTCACTGACATTATCACGTTTTTTTGGTCGGGCAATCCCAAGACGCCTCGAAAAGGGTAAGGAGTGCATTCCCAGGCCCGACCCCTCCCAGACTACTCATCTGTTCAGTGCCACAACTACAATATTTACACGGCTTTATTGCCTTCGCTGGAAGAAAAGCAACACCCTGAAATACACACAGCGAGCAATTGTTCATTAAAAATATGAACTGGATTGCAATGAGTTGAAACAAGCCGAAATAAGCCCGCTATACTTTATTATCAGGGTTGAGGTCGGACGGTGTTCAGGAATTTTTTTTTTTTAATTTGAAAACTGAGAATGCTACAAATATTGCTTCCAATTTCAGTAACTGAAAAAAATTTGCCTCTCTAATCTATATGTCATTGTTCTTGTTTTTATTTACTCTCTTTTAATTATATTTTATATGGTTGTTCCTTTTCTGTTTTTATTTGTGTAAAGCACACTGAATTGCCCTGTGTATGTAGTATATACATAAACCTGCTTGCTTGCTGTAAAATGGATCCTATGGTCAATCTAACAGACAAAAGTTAATATATATTGATGAGAGCCTTATGATAAGGCAAAATATTAATTTAAAAAAATGGATCATCTTTTTACCAAGAACAAGAATTGTCCCTTTTCCGGCCGGAGGCAATCTAAGACACAAGACAGCGAGAGAGAGAGAGCGAGAGAGAGGGGTGGATGTAATACTACATGACTGTGGGTCAGGTGGACTGACCTGTCCTTGTTGGGACACCCCCCAGAGGTAGGGGTACCGCCCAGACTGGTCGCTCATCTCCCAGCCACCACAGCTGATATCACAGAGAGGCAGGGGGGGTCTCCCGGGGTGGTCCAAAGGGATCTGAGGAGGCACAGGTAGAGAGCTGATGCACTGGCCACGTTTAATCCCTGCAACTAGCCAAAGTGGCTAGTGAAACAGAAAATGCTCATGATGACTAATCAGTTACCCAGACCTTCTTGTTTAATGAGCGTCTCCTTTATGGTAAACCAGCGAGAGGCACGCAGAACTTGAACAGGCTATGAAGATAAGACGGTGCGCAACAGAACTGACCTGATAGTTACCACCATAAGAAAAACATTAGTTTGAACACATTTAGCTCAAATTAACAGACATACAACTCAGTTCAAAGAGAAGACAATCCATCACAATCTAATTAATTAACAGCATTAACACACTGTGAGCAGTCTCGTCTTGTCTTTGAACCAAGTCCCTGTCCCTACCTTCACCACTACAAAGGACATGATGTAAGTGTCCCTCGCCCGAATGGACCGGGACGAGTGCACAGATAGTGAAGGTGGGTGCATCATTCCGGTTATCGAAGGGGAATCTCTTCTCGAATGAGTTCAGATGAATTAGGCCTTCAACGTTTCCAAGCAGACTCAGAAGTAGATCTTGGAATGGGAGAACAGCAGCCGTTCCCCCCGCACACCCATCTCACTACACCGCACCTGCTTACGCTGAGCCTACACCCCATTTACCTGTCAAGCAGGGTGTTGATGTGTGTATTTTACTAATCGCTGCCGGGTACAAGTGAAGGCTGTCCAAACCTTGGCCCAGGTGCCCTGCGCTACGTATCTCCTGTAGCGGATCCATCGCCTGCGGCGAACACACGAGTTCCACTTCTTGTCTGGGGAGAAGTTGGCAGGGAAGTCCACTGCATACTCCCAGCCCTGGGTGGGGAGTGGGAGTGGGGGAGACAGAGACAGGAAACAAAGATACTTCTCACAAACTGGACAGACTGTACACTGCACTGTGTATGATGATAATGATGATGATGATGATGATGATGATGATGATGATGATGATGATGATGAGTGCTTCTGGGTGTATATGTGTGCATGTGTGTATGCGCACATGTGTGTGTTGGTTCTCACCCCTGTCTGACTGGGTTCTCCTCCACAGCTCTGATCCACATACCAGTCTCCCTCCCACTCCCAGCTGAGGGAGGGCAGCTGGAAGCTGTGAAGGGGCTGGGAATTCATCCCCGTCACATCGCTCCATGGCCAGCGGTCGGTGGGGAGCAGCACATCTGTAAAACCGTCCACGGGATTCCACCGCTGACCACACGCACACAGAAAGAGGAAGCGCACAATGACGTTGGAAGTCAAACCGCGACAACGGTCAAATCACGGCGAAACGGAAATCACACGACGGAGGCCGGCGACACCATCAGCAACAAAAGCAGAATTTTTTTATATAATGTGAAAAACACAAGACGATAACTTGGGCAGTGTGAACAAGCTCACCTGGTTCTCATAGGTCTCTTCTCGGTAGCGGATGGTGGTCTCACTGGGTATTATAAAGAGGTACACATGATGGTCACAACCGATGCCCCAGCTGCGACCTTTGCCCCCGGTTACACGTTTGAGTTCTAGGAGCGTGTCGTCGGCCCGCACCCAGTACCCGCTGGCCGTGGACAGACTGTAGACTCTCCCGTACACGTCCACCGCCCATAGCAACGTAATGGGCATGATGGGCCCTGGAGAAAGGGGGAGTAGGAGAGAGGGAGGGAGGGAGGGAGGGGAGGAAGGACAGACACACACACAGATAAACACATGCATTCTTCTTGTTTCCGTGGTGGTCGTGTACCGGTTTGGCATGTAAGGGCACCCGTATGGCTAATGTCATTTGAACTGTTTGCTGATGGGAAAGGTCTGATCATCGACGATAACGCCGAGGGCGCAGCGCCGCAGCGCCGGAGACCACTTCTTCTGCACCACGCGGGTCCAGACACGCAGGACATCTTTTCAACTTTGGAGGACGGCACCGGAGAGGTGACTGATTATGATGCCGCTCTTGCAGCTCCGAACAGATATGTCGTGCCTCGAGTAAACGCTACATTCGCCCGCCAGACATTTCAGAAAACCTCTCGGGATCAGGGGGGGAGACGGTACAACGATTCGCTACACGCCTGAGACGTGCGGCAAAAGACCGCGGTTTTGGTGGAGACACAGACGATCACGTTATGTTCGCCGTAGACTCCTGGAGGAGGCGCGTGGTTTGGTGCTTGCTCGCGCATTTCGCAAAGCAATGCAAAACAAAAGGTGCAACGGGAAAGGAAAAGGTGCATAAAATAGAGATAGAAGAACATGATTATGCCTTTGTATTGAGTGATACAAACAAGTCGGATAGGCTCAACGTAAATGTGGGAGGAGTTAGCTTGGAGATGCTTGTCGACTCCGGGGCTACTTGCAACGTGATAGACGAAAAGACCTGGGAGGGTTTAAAGGCAGAGACAATTAGGTGCCACTCATATGTCCCAAAGCCGGAAAGGAAACTATTTTCCTATTCATCTAACCAACCTGCAAAGTAAAAATAGGAGAACGCTGTGAACAAGCAGGATTCATAGTAATCAGAGGTGATGGAGAACCACTACTAGGAAAAGAGTTGGCCATGAAACTAGGTGTACTGAAAATGGGTGCCAACATATCAGCCGTCAGAGACGTGAACCGATCACTTCAGCAGCAGTACCCGACTGTATTTCAGGGGGTAGGGAAGCTGAAAACAAAACAGATAAAGCTACACGTAGACCCGGAGGTGACACCAGTAGCACAGCCACTCAGGCGTATACCCTTCAACCTACGGGCGCCTGTGGAGGCCAAGATAAAAGAGCTCCTAGATCTAGACATAATAGAACCGGTCGATGGACCAACACCATGGGTAAATCCAGTGGTCATCGTGCCCAAGGCAAACTCAGAAATAAGACTGTGTTTAGACATGCGACAGGCAAACCTTGCCATCATCAGAGAGAGGTATCCAATACCCACTGCGGATGAGCTACTACAAGGGATGAATGGATGGGTGGTGTTTAGTAAACTGGACTTAAAGTGGGGCTACCACCACCTTGCAATGACCCCAGAATCACGCGGAATCACCACATTCGCCATCCACAACGGGAGTCTACAGATACAAGAGACTCATCTTCGGCGTGTCTTCCGCCAGCGAACAGTACCAGCATGCTGCACTGGCTGGTATAGAAGGTGTGGAGAACATCTCAGATGACGTCATAGTCCACGCTAAGGATGAGGAGACACACGACGAGCGACTACACACAGTCATGAGGAGACTGGAGGAGTGCGGACCGACGCTAAACCCTGCCAAGTGTCAGTTCAACATGGATCGACTGATTTTCTTGGGAATCCTGCTGTCTGAAAAAGGAATCGGTCCTACAGAGGAGCGAGTGAGAGCCGTGAGAAACTTCCTCGGGCTCGTAAGTTACAGCGGCAGATTCATTCCACAGTTTGCAACAGTGTCAGAGCCGCTGCGACGCCTGACAAGAAAGGACACTCCGTTTGGATTCGGTCCAGAACAGAAACAAGCGTTTGAGGCGCTGAAAGAGGGCTTAGCCAAAGCAGGGACACTAGCCTACTTTAGCAAAGATGCACCGACCAAAATCATTGCAGAAGCTAGTCTAGTGGGATTAGGAGCAGTGTTAGTACAGACCCAGAATGGAGGAAATGTTCCCATTTGCTATGTCAGTCGTGGTCTAACCGACTGTGAACGCAGGTATTCTCAGACAGAGAAAGAGGCCTTAGGTCTGGTATGGGCGTGTGAAAGGTTACACCCATACATCTACGGTAGACGATTTGACTTGGTTACAGACCACAAACCTCTCGAATCCATCTACAGCCCACGCTCGAAACCACGCGCTCGTATAGAGCGATGGGTCCTAAGGTTACAGCCTTCTGATTTTAAAGTAGTGTACATATCTCGGGCAAAAAGAACATAGCAGTGCCACACCCAGAGCACCGACAACCCGCGAGGTGGAGGAGGCCTCAGCCCACGACGAGGAGCTGATCGAGGTGCGTAAAGCTATTGAGAGTGGACACTTTGAGAAGTGCGCAGCATATGCCGCGGTGGCTAGTGAGTTATGTGTAATAGGACAGTTGGTTCTACGTGGAAGGCGTATTGTGCTGCCACAAGTACCGCAGGCACACGCTCTCCCACTAGCACACGAAGGACACTTGGGAATTGTGGGAACTAACCAGCACCTCAGGAGCAAAGTCTGGTGGCCAACAATGGACAGAGCAGCCGAGAGACATTGTAGGTCATGCCACGGATGCCAAGTTGTCGCTCGGCCAGATGCAGCGGAACCGTTAAGACCAACAGAGTTACCAGAGGGGGCCCCTGGCAAGATATTGCCATCGACTTACTCGGACCCCTGCCGACAGGTGACTCGATTCTAGTTGTAGTTGATTACCACAGCCGCTACTATGAGTATGACGTGTTGAAGTCCACAACCACGTCAACAGTGATAGACAGTCTAGAGACAATCTTCAGTCGACACGGACTTCCCGTCACACTGAGGTCGGACCAGCGTCCTCAGTTCAAATCAGAGGAGTTCAGTGAGTACTGTGACACCAACGGAATCAAGCGTGTGAAAGCAACGCCACGATGGGCGCAGGCGAACGGCGAGGTAGAACGTCCAGACGCCTCGCTGATGAAGAGGATTCGCATCGCTGTTTCAGATGGACTCGACTGGAAGCGAGAACTCAGAAAGTGTGTGACAGTATACCGGAGCGTCGATCACGCGACCACAGGGAAGAGTCCCGCGGAGCTGCTCTTCAAAAGAAAGATGAGGGGGAAGCTGCCAAGCATCACAGCAGCACACGCTGATCTGGAGGTAAGAGACAGAGATGCAGAACAGAAAGGACAATCAAAGATCTGTGCAGACGAACGGCGTCACGCCAGGTACTCGGATGTCAACGTCGGTGACACGGTCCTGGTGAGACAAGAAAAGACTGATAAACTGACAACGCTATTCAACACAACGCCACACAAGGTGGTGAGCAAGTCAGGAAACCGAGTTGTCGTCGAATCTCCAACCGGAGCCAGATACACACGGAACACAACACTCGTGAAGCGATACACCAGTACTCAGGAGACACCTGCTGAAGCAGAGGCATCACGGGATGCCGAGGACCAGCAATGACCCCCCGGCCGGGGGCAGACAGGCCTCCAAGAGAGAGAGACGCTTGCCATCAAGGCTGGCAGATTATGACATGACATAGGCTGGAGAAATGTAAAAAAACAACTGTCGGGTCAAGTTCAGTGACGATTGTTGTGTGATGATGCAAATGTGAAATTAACATGTTAAAAGGTCTTATATGTTTACAGACTGTTCATAAGTGAGTATGTGTTAATGGAGAATTAATCCATGGTTCTAACTAAGGTGAGAGCATACAGAATAAGTGGTATGTGTTTTGTTTAGGAATGTTTTGATACTGTCATTATATGGGTTCCTGTTTTTGACTTGAAAACAACCTGAAGTTTATTTCCCAGGAAAGGAGGGACGTCATGTACCGGTTTGGCATGTAAGGGCACCCGTATGTGTGTGACGCCACCTGTTGACGTGGGGAGAAACGCGAGGCATATTATTCGGGCGGTCTTGCGATACGGCGGAATAAAGCGAGCCACGTTAGGCATGGTGTAATAACGGTGTGCCTAATCATTTATAATTAATGACACCTGTAGAACTTGATAATGTAATAAATTCCCAATAATGTAATAACCCCGATAATGTAATAAAAATCTGCTCTTGAGTCCATTGAAAATGCAATAAAACCTGAGAATGTAATAACTTCCTGATAATGTAATAAAGTGCATTTCCCAATAATGCAATAAACTTTTTACCAATAATGTTACATAATGTAATAATTCCCCAATATTGTAATAATTTAACAGCGGACCACCCATAAATGGATTCAAGTGGTGATACTGTTTAAGCAACGCAAGCTCGAGAGGTCTAGCGCCACCGACAGGTCAATGTCGGACGTGCACGAATGCTCTACTCTTCCTCCAAGCTACTTCCACTCATGTTTTTTCTCAGCTGGATCATTTTATTACATTATCAGGTGTTATTGCATTTTCAACGGCCTCAGGTGCATTTTTTATTACATTATCAGGGTTATTACATTATCGGGGATTTATTACATTATCAGGGTTATTACATTACCGAGGATTTATTACATTAACAGGATTATTACATTATCGGGGGATTTATTACATTATCAGGGTTATTACATTATCGGGGGATTTATTACATTATCGAGGATTTATTACATTATCAGGGTTATTACATTATTTGTGGATTTATTACATTATCGGGGTTATTACATTATCGGGGGGTTATTACATTATCGGGGGGATTTATTACATTATCAGTTATCACATTATCGGGGGGCTATTACATTATCGGGGTTATTACATTATCAGGGTTATTACATTATCAGGTTCTACAACACCTAAATAAGCATATAGGTGGGAATAACAGATCAGAACGGTGGTCAGTTACTATATAGAACAATTTATGAGAGGAATGTGTCGATTTATTATTTTCATTTAATCTCGTTTTATCGCCATTTCGCTAACGTTCAGTAGGCCAGGTCAAGCCAATAACGAGTAAAGGGGACTGAATGAATGGGAGAGAGAGAGAGGGGGGGAGAGAGAGAGGGAGGGGGGGGGAGAGAGAGGGAGGGGGGGGAGCTCGTGTAGGCCGATTATAATCCTCTATCCTGGCCGTCGTCAACCCTCGGCCACGGGCACTGGTTCGCCTAACGACGTCAGAACATACTACGTGTTGACTAGCACGTCCCAGCCGTGCACACTGTTTCCATCAACGTCTGCAGGAGTGTGTAGATTACAAACAACGAGGCAGCGGATGCTTTAAACAGCGTGGCGCATTCAAACCAGCCCTTTCGCCGCACTCTGCAAACGCTCTGAATTGCATGACGGCTTCCTCGTGAAAAAGCGACACCACCGCGGTCCCTTGAGCAAAACACAAGGCGGCTGTACCCGAATGCTGGTCTGGCGTCCACCGCGGTCAGGGCGATCTCCGCAGACCCGTCATGGCATCAGGTGCAGCAAGGCCGCCGGTGGTGGAGCACCTGCCGGGGGGGTGGGAGAGAGAGAGAGAGAGAGAGAGAGAGGGTCGCGGGTCGTCAGCAAACCGCAGGAAGGAGGGGTGGCCTCGGCTTCGCGGGTCGCCGCCGGGTCGGTTTAGGCGTACGCGGGTCCCCTGCACGGCGGCGGGCGGGCGGCTATAAGCGGTTCCCAGCTCAGCGGGACGGACGCCCCGACTCCGAATCCACAACAGGAAACGGAGGAGCCGTCGGCCTTGATTGGCGGAAACCCGGCAACGCGTGCCGGAACGCCCGCCCTGATTGGTGGAGCGGGGCGGGACGTTCCGACGGCCGCGTCCGGCTTGAGGCAATAATTTTTAATAATTGATTCCGCGCCGGATGAATTATTAAAGCGCGCGGGGGCGGGGGTTGTCTTACCTGTTCAGCAGCGCGCCGTAAACCTGAAACGGCGCCGTTTCTTTGGAGGGGAGGGGGACGGGAGGGAGGGGGGGACGTACGGCGCTGTTTAATACACGCGGCGGAAAGCGCCGTATCAAGTGGCTGGTTCTCGTCCGCCTTGACGGGAACGCGACACCCGCCCGGTGGGGAGCGTGCCCAGCTGGGGAATTACGCACGACTAGAGGGCAGCGTTCGGGACCGAAATCATCAACAGTCGTTTCAGTTCTGAAGAAAATCGCGGATATGTATTCTGGTGGGTTGCTCATGCAGGCCTGGTTAACACAAAATTAAGAAAGTAATCACAAAATTAAGTTGTATAAACATATAATCGCGTTAAGCCGGCAGGATGGAGAGGAGGGAGATTTAGACGGGCGGACGGCCAAACCGCTACATTGCAGCGGGGTTCTTCTAGTCGCCTTTATATTGTAGCGAATTCGGGGGAGAACCACAGGAACTGCCGCGGCCGGGAAGCGAGCCCGCACCGCAGGAGACATCGCTAACCGCTCGACTAAAGGGTCAGACCCGCCAGCCAGCGGCCAGCGTGTCTTCTTATCCATGCACGTTACAATACAATTATAACGCTGCTACTTTCGGCTGCTGCCGCTAGGGGGCGCCACAGCGGACCGCCCGTTTCCATATCTTCCTCTCACACCAGCCACCTGCATGTCCTCCCTCGCCACATCCATAAACCTCCTCTCTGGCCTCCCTCACAAACTTTATATACTTTATTATATACTTCGCCTGCCCCGCCCAGTGGCTGCTGGGATAGGCTCCCGCATCTCCGCGACCCCGAGAGCAGGATACACGGTTTGGATAATGGATGGATGGATGGATCAGCAGGGGCGATTCTAGGATCAGAGCTTTATGGGTGCTGAGCACCCAGAGTGCTGGCCGGCCAGGCAAGATCAATTTGGGGGTGTGTGTGTGGATCAAACCATTTTCGAAGCATGGGGGGATGCTGTATTTTTGTTGTTAAAATATGACGTTTAAACCATATACAGGATGTGGTTTTGACATGTCTTCAACTTATTAAACATGGACATACAGCAAAAAATAAAAAATCTCTTCCATTTTAGGGGTGCCGGGGTTCCATTTAGGGGTGCTGCAGCACCCCCCAAAAATGGGCTAGAAACGCCTATGGACGGATGGGTAAAACGATACAAAAGTAACCATGCGTTGTTTACAAATACATATCCGCACGCCTGGCCAGTTACCCCACTCTTACCCACATCCGGGTTCCCACCCGCGCACACGGCCAAGGTGCGTCTCTAGGGACACACGAGGATTCGAACCGCCGCCGACCCCCCCCCCCCCCGCGGAGCGCTGCCTCTTTAAGGAGGCTTGCGTGCGCAGCGGCGTCACGGCTCATCACATGATTCGTCTCTTGTGACCAGGCAGACGCACAGGAAGGAAACGCGTTTCTTTTTTTTTCTTTTTTTTTGGGGGGCGGGGGGGGTCGAGTTTCTATTTGACTTCTCGAGGGCGAGGCAATGACGGAAGGGTTTGTTTGGGCGACGAAGCACCAACTCTGTGGCAGCGCAATGGACTCCGTTTAGCAGCCGCTCCCAGCCGCTCTCTCGCTCAGCCACCGCAACCACCGAGGCTCGGCACGGCTCGGCTCGGCTCGGCCCGGCTCGGCGGAGACTGAAGTTGGCGCATGGAGAGCGACGAACTTTCACTTCTGCGCAACGCGTTTTCTCCGGCCGCGTCGACAAAAGGAAAGTAACCCCGGGACGGGTGTTTTTTCTCCCCCTCCACCTCCTCCACCCACCCCCACCCAGTTTTCTTTCTTTCTTTTTTTCCCCCCATTGCTCGCCGTCGGTGGCGATTGAAGTTGCGAGGAGGGGGGAGAGGGGGGGGACGCAAAAAGAAAGCGGACAACTTGAGGACGCAACACGTCGGGGAGATGGTGGACAGCAAGCCGCTTCTCCGGGACAGACCCCCCGCCTACAACGCCGTCCCGGGCACGTACGAGTACGGCCCGCCGCAGCAGCACCACCCGCCGCAACAGCACCCGCACCCGCCGCAGCAGCAGCCCCACGGCTATGGAGCGATACCGGCGCCGGCCACGGCCACCCCCGCCTTCCAGCAGCCACCCCCTCCGTACCAGTACCCCGGCAGCCAGGGCAAGTAGCTCCACTCCACGTCGACCCAGACCATTACCTAACCAGTGGTGCAAAGCTCCCCCCACCCCCACCCCGTGTGTGTGTGTGTGTGTGTGCGTGCTGCCAGATTTGGCACCCCCTCGCAGAATCTTGATCCTTTCGTGTCGGTTTAAAAGCGGGTCGCGCTTGTTCCCGTTCCGCGTTAGGAGAACGAAGCGCGGCGGCGGGTCGGTTGCTTTCAAACCGCCGATTTGTTTTTGGTTTTGCGGGATTATCGACACGGGGAGGGGGGAAGGAGGGGAGAGGAAGGGGGGGACGCTCGTCTCCTCTGCGTCCTCTAGTATCGAGCACAGCCAAAAGCTTTGTCAGTCCGCACATCGTCCGCTCTCCGGCACGAAGGCCCGTCGAGCTAGAGCCACCGAGCGGGTTAAGACGTCCGGCCGAGCCTTCCTGCTTGTGATGGACCCCGAGCGAACTTGGCTGCTCGTCGTTGTGCCGAACCGACACCGGCTGCTCCCCACGCAGAGCCGCCTTTCGTGCTAAGAAACCGACGGGATGGCAAATACACGCAAACGGGATACGTATTCTGCAGGGGGTGCACAATTTGGCACATCCCCCCCCCCCCGTTGCTATGACGTCGTCTGATGTGGCCCCGAACGCTGGAGCGGAAGTTTTATTTCTGGGTTTGAAACGCGGCCGACGTTCTTTAAGCCCGCGTCATATCCGCCTCCGGATTGGCCCGAGGGGTCAGATTTGGACTGAAGTTGGGGAGAGAGATGTTAAAACGAGTATCAACTTTATTCTGGTGGGCTGGCATGAGAATAAAGTTGCTCTCAGTACGCCATAGATGTTAAACGAGCAACTTTACTCTGGTGTACTGGCATGAGAGCAACTTTATTCTGGTGTACTGGCATGAGAGCAACTTTATTCTGGTGTACTGGCATGAGAGCAACTTTATTCTGGTGGGCTGGCATGAGAATAAAGTTGCTCTCATGCCAGTACTGGCATGAGAGCAACTTTATTCTGGTGTACTGGCATGAGAGCAACTTTATTCTGGTGTACTGGCATGAGAGCAACTTTATTCTGGTGTACTGGCATGAGAGCAACTTTATTCTCATGCCAGTACGCCATAGGTCGACCCTCTCCCTCTCCTTTCACCACATCTTGTTCATCCTTTACGCCGTCATTGTTTTTACAACAGTGAATACTGCACAGTTATCTTCTAGACGCCGCATTTCAGTTCCCCTAGTCTGAAAACAACGAGAAGGTTAAGCGTGAGAGATCTGGTGCTGTGAAAGCATGGGAGGAAATAGCTGCAGAAGCACGGAGGTGCATAAAAGTGGATGCCGCTCAAAGGCTTTTGCAGAAATGACCAGGTGAAAAGTACCCCGTCCAACTGGGAACGCTATTCTTGTAAACTGCGCCCTTGTGACTTTATCCAATCAGTCTGTCGCTCCATTATCAGCCTTTGTACGGTCTGGAAGGCCACAGCTGTGTTTACATGATTTTATTGACGGGGACAGTGTTTGCTTGTTTATCTTAAATGACAGTCATTCCAATGCACTTTACCCCCAGGGTTCATGCTGAACCCAGCCTACGACTGCACCCAGTACTTTCTCAGCCTTGCTCTGTACAAAATACAAGCTATGACAGTCAAACATTTATTTAACATCTGATACAGGCCAACTAAACAAAATGCACCAACTTTCAAAACAGCAATCCGTCGACATAGCTTCGCCGCACAGCTGCGCATAATCTTCAGTATTTTCACTCAAATGGTGTTAAAAAAGATGGGAAACTTTCCTGCTTGACGACGCGTTGAGAAATACATATTTTCAGATGATCGGGTGGTAATGCTGTGCAGTCAGATTTACTTCTTGGGCGTGTCAGGCGGACGTGCCGGTGGCGTTCGGACTAATTGTGTTACCGACCCACTCGGTGTCAGGGGGTGGCTGTGGGTTTCAGGTGTGACTATATGATTAAGTATGGCGTAGTTCAAATCAGGGGATACCGTGTAATTTTGCCCAGGATTAATTTGTCACCTTATGTTTTAAAAGAGTGGCTCCAAGCAAACTCTCAGGGTGTGAAATATCAATGTGCTCCGTACCCCCTTTTCATTACAGCGTGCCCCCCGGCCCCGATGGCTCCGGCTGTTTCCCAGCAGCCCTACGGTGGGACCTACACCATCATCCAGCCCTCTGTAGTGGTGGTGGGGGGCTGCCCTGCCTGCAGGTAAGTGGCTGTCGCATACGTGTATACATACACAAATATGTCTGGTGCACAATATCCCAACGCTGATTAGAAGCAGAAAGTCTGGCAAACAAGATTTAGGATTATTGACACGAGTGAAGGGAGCCTAACTGGATTAAACCATTAATGCCCGCTAAGGGCTTTGCACAGCACCAGATAAGCATGTTCACAGGGGAAGAAGAGATGGTTCCAGCGAAGTCTCTTGATAAGCATGTGATTGGTGTGTGTGCTACCTTCCCCTTTCTGTGACTAAGCAGAGTAAAGCGCTCAGTTCCTCTATGAGGTAAACAATGTGTGTGTGTGTTTGTGTGTGTGTGTGTGTGTGTGTGTGTGTGTGTGTGTGTGTGTGTGTGTGTGTGTGTGTGTGATTCTTAGTGCATGTGTACAGTACAGTACGTCGCCAGGCCTGAAGCTCTTGTCAATGTATAGTCGTGTCCCTGCTCTCCTGGTGTATTGTGTGGTTTGTGTATGAGTTTCTGCACAAAGGGCGAGAACAAATCTCTTGTAGGGCAAGACAGTGCATCCGTCTACAGCGTGCGGTGTTGCAAAATGTCGCTGACTCGTGGTTAAGGCCTATTTCTTGGGAGGGAGATTTCCCGTTGCGTTCCCGACGCCTTAGTCATCATCCTGTCAGTTCCTCCGATGATCTCACCTCAAGCATCTGACCGGTTTCGGCCGGGCCAAACATGGTTTTTCAAAAGTAGACAAACTCTGGAACTTGAACGTGGCCTTCCTTCCTCCCCCCGGTTGGTTTCCGGTTAACATAAGCAGGGTTTCTTCAGAGGCCTAAAGTTACTGACTCATAATGCCACAGAGGTCCGGTCCACAGCCACCGTGTCTTGCAAATCAGTGTTGGTGTTTCTCATATTCTAATGCGACACCGACTGAAGAACAATCGTGGACTCTGCAGTCCTTGTGTACATGTGTTGTGTTGTCGTGTTGTTATTCTCTGTTAAGTACACTGAGAGAGCCGGGAGACCGGAGTCGTATCTCGAAAGAGTATTTCAGCAATATTGAAATGGTGTTGGAGCAACTGTGATTAGTGTGATTCTTAAGAGAGACGACCCCTAAAGTGTACTGTGGTCTGACTAGATTATAAACGAGGTGTTAAACATCACAGTTTTCCATTCAAGTGAAATATGATCATTATTCTTCAACCTGTTTTTGTATTCTCCTGGGTTGGTGTGTTGCGCTGGAAGCACACACCAGTTCTGGTCTCGCGTATTAACACGCGTTTTGCTTAACGGTGTTTATTCGTCTGTGTGATCACAGCCTTGGAGGTTTAATCTGGATTTGTTACTCGGCGAGCTTGAGGAAACTTGGGTTTGTTGTCCGCTTGTTGTTTCTGGCCGGCTGCAGAAGGGCGGTGGAGAAATGCATGCCGCAGGAGAGGTCGGGTGACTTTCCGTAACCGGTGTGTCCTCGCCACCCGGTGAGCGAGCGCCTTGTGAAACGCTGCTGCACCGTCATGTGGAAGAAGGTGTCGGTATGGGAGCCGCTATCTTGTTCTTCCTGTTGTGCGACACGTCGGTTGGGGATGAACGCCTCACGACTTGCGCGCGGCCTCCGAAAAGGCCGGGTTTCTGCAGCTGCTGCCGAGCTCAGGGGAAATCTCCTGCCCTGCCCTTTTGACGACAAATCCTCCCCGTGTTATAACTCGTACCCCTGGTAGTTATGTTGTTTTTGCATGCTGACGCCTCCTCAGGGCCTCCAGCAAATGGACTGACCCCATTAGTCGACACAGTGGAGTCATGAGACCACGGTAAGCGTTCGGTTTACCATGGTTTAAGATTAGCGCCGCCCGGAGACATGCTGCCCTCTTTCTCTGAAACACTTCCAGTTGGCTCTCCCCCCCCCCCCCCCACCACCTTTCAAAACTTGGATCGTTTATCTTGTTGGCGTTCCTCGTCGAAACCCAGGGGCGGTATCGGATCGCGTTGTCACCCCTTGTCCCCTTTGTCGAGCACATCTGCAGGCGTTCAGGTGGTCCATCTTACAGGGAGGAGATGGTGACGGTACCAAACATCATGATTTATTTTACATTTTGCAACGGCAGCTCCTGTGTCCCGGACACCGCGCGACCCCAGGACTGCACCTTTATGTTCTGCCCCTCCAGGTGGTTCACACTTTTTAAATTTTCATAACTGAATACCTCTGTATCGACATCATGGCGATGTTTCGCCACCGTCGGTGGGTTCATAAGATATTTACACACGAGAACGTTTGGAGAAACGATCACCAGTCATGTGGATGTGGTGACCAAGAGGGTAGATGCATACATAGCTCATTTTGCTGGTTTCCTGGTTGCTGCATTAGCGCCTCCTCTGGTCAGTTGGGGTGCCTGTTTGGGGGGGAACAGCGTGATCCTCCCACGCGCTACGTCCCCCTGGTGAAACTCCTCACTGTCAGGTGAAAAGAAGCGGCTGGCGACTCCACATGTATGGGAGGAGGCATGTGGTAGTCTGCAGCCCTCCCCGGATCAGCAGAGAGGGTGGAGCAGAGACCGGGACGGCTCAGAAGAGTGGGGTAATTGGCCAGGTGCAGTTGGGGAGAAAACATAAACATGTTTAAGTTATGTCACGATGCTCATGATGACTAAGATCCCAGATGATATCTGGTCTCACATAAAGTCATTCATTTTATCTGTATTGCCCCGTATCACAGTATCGTTGATACAGCCACGCCCAGTTGGACTCCCATGTTCAGTGTCAGCGCTTCCTGTTGAGCAGAGACCTGCTGTGGTCGGTTCTGCCTTTCATACTTCTCGTCTGCACGTCTTTTATCGATTCGTGTTTCCTGTCTTCCTTTGAAATGGTGGGAGCAGTACTGCGGTTTTCATACGGCTTCGGCTTTCGGCCTCCGTAAAGTTCCGCGGGGATGAGACGGAGGCGTAACACGGGCATGACACGTTGACCCCTTGTCCCCTTAAAATCAGGTCAAGCTGCACGCCGCCTTTCGGCTAACAGTTAAGTCACGTATTCTTGTTTACCAGAACAGTTGTAGGTCAGATCCGTGACTCTGGAAATGATGCGGTTCAATAAACGGCACGATCACCTGTGCTGCGGCCCACACAACGTGTGCGCTCGGGGGATGTCCTGCAGAACAGACACAGACACTAGGTGGTCACAGCAGAACAGACACTAGGTGGTCACAGCAGAACAGACACTAGGTGGTCACAGCAGAACAGACACTAGGTGGTCACAGCAGAACAGCAGAACAGACACTAGGTGGTCACAGCAGAACAGCAGAACAGACACTAGGTGTTCACAGCAGAACAGCAGAACAGACACTAGGTGGTCACAGCAGAACAGCAGAACAGACACTAGGTGGTCACAGCAGAACAGACACTAGGTGGTCACAGCAGAACAGACACTAGGTGGTCACAGCAGAACAGACACTAGGTGGTCACAGCAGAACAGCAGAACAGACACTAGGTGGTCACAGCAGAACAGCAGAACAGACACTAGGTGGTCACAGCAGAACAGACACTAGGTGGTCACAGCAGAACAGACACTAGGTGGTCACAGCAGAACAGACACTAGGTGGTCACAGCAGAACAGACACTAGGTGGTCACAGCAGAACAGCAGAACAGACACTAGGTGTTCACAGCAGAACAGCAGAACAGACACTAGGTGGTCATAGCAGAACAGCAGAACAGACACTAGGTGGTCACAGCAGAACAGACACTAGGTGGTCACAGCAGAACAGACACTAGGTGGTCACAGCAGAACAGACACTAGGTGGTCACAGCAGAACAGCAGAACAGACACTAGGTGGTCACAGCAGAACAGCAGAACAGACACTAGGTGGTCACAGCAGAACAGACACTAGGTGGTCACAGCAGAACAGACACTAGGTGGTCACAGCAGAACAGACACTAGGTGGTCACAGCAGAACAGCAGAACAGACACTAGGTGGTCACAGCAGAACAGACACTAGGTGGTCACAGCAGAACAGACACTAGGTGGTCACAGCAGAACAGACACTAGGTGGTCACAGCAGAACAGCAGAACAGACACTAGGTGGTCACAGCAGAACAGCAGAACAGACACTAGGTGGTCACAGCAGAACAGACACTAGGTGGTCACAGCAGAACAGACACTAGGTGTTCACTCGGCTATGTTTGACCTTGGTTCTGACAGCTCTGAACAAACACACACGTACTGTATTTTCTTTCAACGCCACCCAAAGTCCTGCTTATCAAGAGTGTAATGAGATGAACCGCTGCATATTTGATATTTATCATTTATATTAATATATTTCCTCCAGGTGCTCTGGTTTCCCCCCACAGCGGTTCGGATAATGGATGGATATAATATTTACATTTAGTCACATTTATGTATTATTTGCATATTTAATCTTTACATGTTTGTTTGCGTTGGTGGAAGCTCACGCTGCGGGGTGTGTGTTGCAGGGTGGGTGTCCTGGAGGATGACTTCACCTGCCTGGGGATCCTGTGTGCCATCTTCTTCTTTCCTCTGGGCATCCTCTTCTGTTTCGCACTGCGCCAGAGGCGGTGTCCCAACTGTGGCGCCACGTTCGGCTAGAGGGACCAGACCAGAGCCGGGCCGTTCACATTCTTCACACACGACTTCTCCACACACACACACACACACATCTGCAACATTTTGTTTTGGTTATTTTCTTTTAACTTCTTCTTCTGTCTTAATTGCACACTGATATTATTGTTGCCATGACGCTGATGTTCTGCAGACCATCAAGGAGACGAGTACAGCCAGCCTTGATTTGTGTTCTTTTAGATGCATGTGGAATAAGTGTTTATTTTTGTTCATTGTCGTATGTCAGATACACACAACTCGCTGAGTGACCGTCCGGCTCCTGTCGGTGCCGTTCACGGCCTGCGAGCCGGGAGATGATGAGGGGTCCTCCCGTCACGACGTCTTTAGCTCGGTGGTGACGTACCGGGCAGGACTTCTCTCTCCTGTCGTGTCAGAGAACACCGAGGCACCGGTAGATGTTGTGCCAAACGGTTTTTTTTCTTCTTCTGTTCTTTTTCTCTTTATCGCCACAGCTATATTTTTGCTACCGCACAGGATTGTCTGTGGTGTTTCGTGTAAAACACATTTTTGATCATCTTTGTGTTTGGTGACGTTGCATCACGGCGTCCTCATTATCGACTCCCAACACCGCTGTTTTTTTTTCTTTTTCTTCTTTACGTTAAGAAAAACAAAATATTTTGTTCTTTATTGGTTCAGTTTGTCACATGGAATAACCTCAACAGCCAGGCGAAAGAGGATCATGGGAGATTTTTTTGGACGCAGGGTGTTCCTGGCAGAGACGGCGAACTTTCTGTCACACGACTTCTGTGCCGTTGTCGCCTGTTATGAGAGTATATCTTGGGGCCATATTTGCACTGACCACGTATTTTGATTGACATGATCCCGCTCAGTTCCCCTGGGGCCGCTGCAGACCTCAGGTATGTTCAAGTCTGACACGCCCCCTACAGCCTCAATCACTTCTCCAGTCTGGACTCCTGACCGAAGGTGCGGGCTCCCGGCGCCGCCGCGTGCGTGGAAGTGGGGACTTCCACCATGCGATGTGTAAAATGTATGTTTGTTTCTCTGGTCCGTGACGACTGAACCTGTCCCATTCCTCCTGGACACAGACAATCACTCAAGAATGTCCATGCCCGTCTGCGGCGTCTTCATGTCTTCCATCGAAGCAGATGTGTGACGTTTCTCTCGGTGCCAGAAATGATTTAAAAAAAAAATTCTTTTTTTTTTGCTTTAGAGATACATTACACAAGCTGTTACGATTAAGGTTCTTACTTTTTATAAAAGAATTATTGTAAATAAAGAATGCTAATTATAACGCGATTTTTGGCTGCTTTATTAATCCCATGAGTACAGTGTCAGACACGGGGGACCCCGGGGGACTGCACTAACCAGTCGACTAAAGGGTCCGACCCCAACAAATTCTCACACAAATTATGCACTGGGTGTAATCTGTCAAAATAATGCACGGGAGGGGGGCATCCGGGTAGCGTGGCGGTCTATTCCGTGGCCTACCAACACGGGGATCGGTGATTCGAATCCCTGTGTTGCCTTCGGCTTGGTCGGGCGTCCCTACAGACACAATTGGCCTGGCGACCCCACATGTATTGGAGGAGGAGGCATTTGGTAGTCTGCAGCCCCCCGCCCCGGATCGGCAGAGGAGGGTGGAGCGGAAGAGTGGGGTAATTGGCCGGATACGATTGGGGAGGAAAAGATAAAAATCATGCATGGATGGGGGCAAAAAAAATGATCATGAGGTCAAGCTCGCTGTAGCGTGTAAAAAAGAAAAGAAAGCAGTTTGAAGAAATAAATCTTTATTATACATATTTAAAAGCATCATTAAGAGCGTGATATAGGGCCGACCACTGACAGCTAGGGTTTAAAAATGACATCTGTAAGATTAAAGCAGTGTCGCTTTTCACAATTCCATTACAAGGACAGCTTGTTTTCAGTGATTACACAAAGTATTTTAAGGCGAACGTCTTCTCTCCACGATATTCTAGCTCTACAACAAAGTTAAACGACAACCATGTGGGGACAAAGCTGACTCCTCGTCATCGCCTGCCAGTGAGAACACGTATCAGGAAGGAGCCGGAGGTGGAGGTGGGGGTCGCGTGTCGTACATTCATTTTCTGTCCTATGGCAACAAACAGAAAAGCCGGCAACGGCATAGATACGAGGCAGTATTTCTAGTTTTCCTGACAGCTTCTTCTCCGGGTTGCGAACGTGGTGATTTCAAAGGACAAAAAGCAGTTAAAATGTGAGCGCCTGGTTCCATAAATAACGTTAACCATGATATCTTCCCCTTCTGAGAGTTCTGACAGGGGTGGGAAAGGGCGCCGGGTTCAAATGGCGTGGGCCATCGATTGTCAAGGGTGTATCAAGAGGCAGCAGAGGGCGGTGCTGAACCGTGCGTGGGCTGAGAGTGAGGGAGGTGGGGTGATGGGGAGGTGGGGTGGGGGTGGGGGGGGTGAGGAGCCGGCAGAGATAAGGACAGTCAGATGACCGGCGCGGAGCGGTCATTGGTGACAGTCGGACGTAGCCTGACTGTGGCGAACGGGTTGCCTCCGCTGGGGAAGAAAAGGGAGAAAAGCAAGTCAGCGAGCGCTCAACACCTAGAGTCAACATGCGTCCCGGGTGAGCCGATCACATGTGTGTGTGTGTGTGTGTGTGTGTGTGTGTGTGTGTGTGTGGTGTGTGTGTCCGGGTTACCGAGAAGAAGAGAATTTCATCCGTCCCCGTCATGTGACTTACGTGAGGAAGGGAGGTGGAGGCCTGGAAATGCCGTTTGGCTGGGTGGCCTGTGGGAAAGAAAAAGACAAATACACACCATCAGTCAGCGTCTCACTTGAACACACAAACCCCTCGTGCAACACCAAGACGCGGCTGGGAGGATCGGCAGTAACCCGTTGTGGGTTTCTGCCGCGTGGTATTTTTGTGTTGGTGCAGCTCATTGAAACCTTTAACAGGGGCTGAAGTAAGGGAAGGGAAGGGAAGTGGGGGGGGGGGTGTGTGTGGGAAAGACCGCACAGGGCGCCGTGTCACGAGACGGTGTGCACAATCTGAACTTTCCAGAAAGGCCGGTTTGCTCTGGGATGACGACGAACCACTCGCGTGACTCGCTGAAACCACATTCGCCACGCTGCACGTGCTCGTAAGCGGGGAGAGAGAAGGAGGCCGAGCCAGTCAGGGTG
This sequence comes from Lampris incognitus, assembly GCF_029633865.1. Lineage (NCBI taxonomy): Eukaryota > Metazoa > Chordata > Actinopteri > Lampriformes > Lampridae > Lampris > Lampris incognitus. Next base: position 55,281,545 of record NC_079220.1, on the reverse strand, counting down.
TTAAGGGAATATCATCAAGCCGCTGTACCTGTTGTGTGTGTACACACACACACACACACACACAGATACGATCTCTGTCCTGCACACACACACACACATTCCGGACATTGAACAGATTCTAGGTATGATGATTATAGCCCTCAACAAAGATAATTCTTTTTTACTGTATGTGTAACAACACATAAAATCAATTTTACTGTCAACAAGACACCACACATTACACACACCACACATTACACATTACACACACCACACATTACACACACCACACATTACACTCCACACGGCCAGCCGTAATCTATCGGGTTTCGGAGTGCACGTTAGGATTCACGCTGAACTCGGCGGGTGTGGGGAGGATGTGAACTGGATTTCTGTCAGGAAACGGGCAGGCAGCATCACACCCTGGTCACAACCTGTTCCAGCTCCTGCCCTCTGGCAGGCGCTACAGAGCACTGTAGCCCCAAAACAACCAGATATATAAAACGGTTTCTATGCACAGACTGTCATTCAGATGAACACTGTAAATAAATCCAGCCATGTTGTGTATACTTACTGCACATGTTGTGTATACTGTACTGCACATGTATATACTGTACATGTTATGTATACTGTACTGTATATACTGTACTGTACATGTTGTGTATACTGTACTGTACATGTGTATACTGTACTGCACATGTTGTGTATACTGTACTGCACATGTTGTGTATACTGTACTGCACGTTGTATATACTGTACTGTACATGTGTATACTGTACTGTACATGTTGTGTATACTGTACTGCACATGTTGTATATACTGTACTGTACATGTTATGTATACTGTACTGTACATGTGTATACTGTACTGCACATGTTGTGTATACTGTACTGCACGTTGTATATACTGTACTGTACATGTGTATACTGTACTGTACATGTTGTGTATACTGTACTGTACATTGTAGGTATACTGGTCCACTCTGTCATGTCCATCTACCTCAGGCATATGTTTAAGTACGCTGTTAACATCTGTTTCAGCTTCTCTGATATATTCTCTGCACCACTGCACTTGATCACCTCTTATTTCTCCTGTATAAGTCAGGCCTTGTGTGTATATGTGAAGATTGTTGTGTTGTAGTGTTGTTATTCCATGACCTACATGGCCAATAAACATGATTCTGATTGTCCGGTAATTCGTTGGTTTGAGTCCTGCCACTGCAGTACCGTGACGCTCCACTAGAGGTCAGCAGTGGCTCGAGCTACAGCCAGGTGAGGCTAAAACCCCGTGGCCAGACAGGCTCCAGAGCAGGCCCCGGTCCCTGCTGTTGTGTCCCACGGGACCGGGCCAATTTCAGGACAGTCATCCGTCGTCGGCTGCAGCAGATGTTTGGGTTTTTAATCGCTGAGTGGGGATCAGGGCCGTGGGAACCAGCTGGCCGCCCCCTCGCTCGCACGCACAACTGACGTATCCTCCAACGGGCACGTCCAGTCAGCGTGACCCCGACTGCCTGACTTTATCTGCAGTGTGGCGAAAGGAGATTATGATGCTGCCGCAGAAGTGCTCTGGAGAGGACGGACCGGGTCACGGTCGCCAGCAACCGGCGACTCCGCCAGGCGGCCGAGGAGCGCCGTCGCTTGTTGTTGCACTTGTTTCTGTGGGAACAGTCAGGAATGTCTTTGCCACGCACAACATTTCTTTTTCCATCGATACCGAACTACACACCGTGGTCAGCGCCATCCCCCCTCCCCCTCCCTCCCCCACACCGCCTTTCCTATAAGTCTTAATCTTTTTCACACTAATCGCCAAACCAGTGAGGGTGCATTTTTCTTATGGTGACGATCCCCCACCCCACCCACCCTACACCAGTTTGATGGAGGTATTTTGGCTTGTTTCCATGTCTTGGGGTGGGGTGGGGGTTGGGGAGGTGGGGTAGAGACGAGCATGGACGGTGAAAGTAACAGATACAACACCAGTAAGACAGCAAGAAGTAAAAATAAGAACAGCTCCCAGCAACACAACGGGCTCGGACTCGAGCTGAACCTAACTGCATTTCCCTCTACATGTAGACACACACACACACACACACACACACACACACACACACACACACATGAAGAGCAGATAATATGATTCCCTCTCCTACATGGACATAAACATCCTGTAAAACACGCAGAGACAGTGAGTGGCTGTCATAACCTACACACCTTCCAGTGGGAACTGAAAAAATACATAGCAGCACGTGCGCACACACACACACACAAACAAACACACAAAGACACAAAGACACATCTCCCACTCCATCATTCTTATTCATAACTGTGAGGGGAAAACTTAAACTGGCTCACAGTGCCTCAGCACGTTGCCTACACGTCTCATTCTTACATTTATTATCAGGCAACAACGTGCTGTTGTCAGTGGCGCCGGGCCAGTACAGGGCGCCGGGCCAGTACAGGGCGCCGCCCCTTCAAACATCAAGAGATGAAAATCTACTTAAACATGCTGAAAGTGTTTTCAGTCTGTCAGCAGCCATTAGATATTGGTTCAAATGGTGTTTGGTTGATTCCTGTCTGAATACATATACATCCCGTCTGAATACATACACTTCCTGGGTGAGGGGCGCCGGCCAAACGACACCTTATGTCAGCTCTCAAACTTGTGGCGAGCAGGTGACCTGAGGCTGCTGTCTGATTGGTGTCTTCAGCTTTTCCAGGGGGCGCAGTTCTGTGCAGCCCCAGACACGCCCACTTTTACTGGCAGTGAATCGGTGTTGTTTTAATGTTTTTTGATCTAACGTGATTGGACGATTCTCATGGCTGTCAATCATGTTCAAACCCACCACCACACATCGTCTCGACTGTCAATCATCCACCGTCTACCAACCCTGATAAACTCTATAAGCTACATTGTCCTTCTTAATAGCTCTGTGACTGTGTGGACACTAAAGCAGCTGTCAGGTGTGCTGCACCAGGGTAAATTGCCCCCCCCCAAATTTTTTTTCGCACCAGCCGCCACTGGTTGTTGTTCAACTAACATGCCATTCACACGCCTGCAATAAAACTGACCCCCCCTCTCCCTCAAAACACACACACACACACACACACACACACACAATATTGAAGAAGAAGTCAGATATTGTAGATCAAAATCTCCCAAGTGTCCGTCTCCTTCCGGCCACAGATTCTGTCTGGGCGGTTTGTGTTATGACTGCTAGGTGGCGCAAAACTATGTGGCTCACCAGGATGAAAGGAGGATAAGGTTCGCTAGAACGTGGCCCTTTTGTGTTTTTTTTTTTGTTCTCTCTCCCCCCTCCTCCGCCCCCCCCCACTGGAAATGGAGGAAGGGGGAGGAAAAACAGAGAGCTAGAGAGAGAGAGAGAGACTGGGAGACAGCCAAGTGAGGGTAAAGGAACAGAGGAGGAGAGGGCAGATACGGAGATAATGGCAGATAATGACAGAGCTGTTAAAAAAAGAAAAGAAAGGGAAAGGCAGTGAGAGATAGAGAGGGAGATAGGGAGAGAGAGAGAGAGAGAGAGAGAGAGAGAGAGAGAGAGAGAGAGAGAGATAGGGGGAGAGAGAGAGATAAGGAGAGAGAGATAGGGAGGGAACGTAGGTATCGGGTTCGCAGAGTGGAATTCCACCGGAAGGCCAAGTCAGAGGCAGGGAGACGTGCTCCGGATGTGGACTGACGGGCCGGCGGGTGGAGACGGGCCCGGGTGGCGGTGGCAGGCGCCGCCGCGTGCCAGAGGTAAACAATTAATATTTCAGCACCGGGGGAAGAAAGGAGAGGGATCCCCTTTCATTATCAGCCGCTTAAACCGCCGCTCGGGTCAAACATCACAAACCAGCAGCACCAGAGCGGTCTTACCGGATCCCCTACACGAACACCTCTGCCGAGATCCGTGTGCGAGTGTCGCGGCATCTGCACGCATTCTGAGTGTGAACGCCCCTCGCCAGGGTCGACCAGCGAGGAAAATCACACATGTTCAGCAGCTACTGGCTGGTCTGGCTTTGTGAAGGGGGCTTTTTAAGGTTGTGTGGTGGAACTGGAGTTGGGATGGAGCAGCGATGCAGCTGGACTCCTGTGCACAGGGACGACCGGGGTCTGTGTACGAAGCTCACGGTCCCCCTCTGTATGTCTGAGAGCACGCTAGGCTGTCGCCAACAAGAGCCTTGACGCCACTGCTCATCAGCTCACGAGGACCCGCCATCATTTATGCACGCCCTTTCCCTGCGATATGGTTTGTTTGTGTGCACGTGTGTGTGCATGTGAGTGTTTCTACATGTGTATTAGCTACCTGCACCTTAATGCCTGCACCTTAATGAGCATGCACATAAAGACCCGTCAGGTGCAATTATATCAATTCCTGCTTGTCCAGAGAGCACAAGATTCTCCTTCACACTCATCATCATTACCGCCGCTATAATCATCAGCATAAAATCGCTGTTAGTGCGACCATAAACACAACCGTCTAGCAGAGGATTAAACGACAACACGTAATGGAGAGAAGCAGCTTCAATCTGACTTTATACACCAGGTGTGTATGCGAGTGTGCCGGGGGCATCTGGGTGTGCCATGCTGTACATTTCCATGTGGTCAGGATAGGGGAGACTGGAAAGCCTTCGAGGTATGCCGCCGTTGTGTCTGTTGATTTTGCATATCATGGAAATGGAGCAGCACTCGTAGAGCAACCGTGAGGCCATCGCGGCATGGGGCGGGGATGTTCAAAACATGAGGACCTTTACCTACATTTTCAGAGCAATCCAGTGATGACAAATTTATTCCCAGTTAACTATAAATATCAAAGCAGGTTCAGCATCGACACATCCTTGAGTCCAGACCCTGATCCTGAGCCTACATCGAACCCACCCCCACCCCGGTTCACTGCTTCCTCAGTGGGACAGCAAAGCCACCTGGAGACACCGTCACCTGTCGGTAACCTGTCACTGATGATCCAGGCAAAGGCAAGACCGCCTCAGTCGGTCTGTACCCACTCCCCTTACAAGCAGGCGGAGACGGACATTCTGAACCAGAAGGTAAGCTGCTGGAAGCACATCTGTCGATTTTCTTAAAATCCACTTTTGTATTTCTGTATAACCGTCCCTCCCACGTTATTAAGTGTTTTTCATCTTTTGCAGACAACTTGAACATCTTAGCCTACACTAGAAAATTAACATGTCACCAGCGTGTTCAGGTTTCTGAGGCATGCATTCAGGTTCATCGGACACCACGCAACATGCGTGTAGCCAGGACGCCGCTGTGCAGAGAAGTGTACAGTAGGCAAGCCAGAGGAGGTATCGGGTGAGACCTGGAAACGGAGAAGCCCGGCGTGGACCGTAGCTCTCTCAACTGGAGTTAAGAGATTAAGATGGGGGTTGAGCAGACTCGGGTTAAGGCATCAATTCCTGCTATGCGATTAAAATGGAAGCCATTTAAAAACATTAATTCATTCATTCATTATCCAAACCGCTTATCCTGCTCTCACGGACACAGGGATGCTGGAGCCTATCCCAGCAGTCACCGGGCGGCAGGCGGGGAGACACCCTGGACAGGCCACTAGGTCATCACAGGGCCGGCCGGCCGGCTGACCGACCGACAGACAGACAAACAAACAAACAACACACACACCCATTCACACCTAGGGACAATTTAGTACGGCCTGTTCACCTGACCTACATGTCTTTGGACTGTGGGAGGAAACCCACGCAGACACGGGGAGAACATGCAAACTCCACACAGAGGACGACCCGGGGACAACCCCCAAGGTTGGACTAACCCGGGGCTTGAACCCAGGACCTTCTTGCTGTGAGGCGACCGTGCTAACCACTGTGCCCCCATGCCGCCCATTAAAAACATGAAATGATTCATTTGAAAATGATAGCAGGTCTGTTAACGTCAGCTGCTTGAAGACATACCAAGCCAGAGAGCTACTGACCGTGTTATTATCAGATGAAGAGGACGAGGCTGCGGAGGGGGTGGGGGAGTGCTGGTGGTGGTGGTGGTGATTGCTGTTGGTGGTTGCGGTGGAGGAGGTGGGGTTGTGGACAGGGGCCCGCTTCGGAGAGTCGGCGTAGTCCGCCGGTGGAAGCACCATGGTGGCCTCGTCCGTCTCCGTGTCCTGATGGTGAAGGTTGACCACGCTCCTGCTGCGGTACGGGGCTGCGGTCACGCTGCAGGGGGGAGGAGATGAAGCAAATTAAAACGAGTAAGCCCGGGGGAGAGAAAGGAGATGGAGATAGGGAGGGAAGTATGAAGAAGGGAGGAAAAAGCAGAGGAACAGAGACAAAAAAAAAAAAGGGGGAGCGGGAGGACAAAGGGCATCCAGATGGGAGGGAAGGATGGACGGGAGAGAGAGTCAATGGGAGACAGGGAAAGTTGTCATCTGGTAAAACTAGGAAATTCAACTGCAGAATGTCACACAAACTGGTCTTCTGTCATGCAAAAGTGTGTGTGTGCAGAAGTGTGTGCGTGCACTCTTAGCCAAACTGTGCTCAACACCTACTGAGTGTTTAATATTCAGAATAATGACGCCAATAAAAGGGGCAATAATGTTTGATTATGGTTCAGATTGCCTGAAAAATGTGTGTGTGTGTGTACATATGTTTGTCCTCGGGAGTGTGAACAGTGTGATGTGACTGTGTGACCGGCTGCAGTTTGCCGGCAGCCTCTCTGTGGGACGTTCAGCACATCAGCATCTCATAAATGAATTCGACGGGGGATTCATCATCTTCAAGGAAGGCCTGGAGTCAACTCCCCCTTTTTTCCTTCCTTCATCATCAGCAGTGAAAATCACACCATCAGCAACACAAAGCTTCCTGCTTCCCGACAGAAACGCGGTCCTGGGCTCATGTGAACGCCTTTTAACTCACAATCTGCCGCGATTTGTGTTGCATTCCCTTGAGCTGTTGACATCAGTCTTCCAACAGGCTGAGCAAACCGGCAAACAAGTCTTTTAACATCCATGAAAAAAAAGCCCAGCAACATAAAGCTACATAAAGCTACACGGACATATCTTCATGAGATGGGTTTGATCGGGGTAAATGATGAGGTCTTGCTGAGTGAGGGCAAAACGACACTTTCGTGAAGCAGAAATGAAAGCTTGAGAAAGGAGAGACTCCCCCTGCTGGATTAGTCCACCAACAGGAACTGGAGGGAAAAATAACCAACAACAGAGCAGAGTGACACATGACACCCATCTGTGTGTGTGTGTGTGTGTGTGTGTGTGTGTGTATACACGTTAGGCAATGCTGCCCCATTTGTCATCGCTTGTCCTTCAGTCTCCCTCCAAATGCCCACTTTGGCAACGATGACAAAGTATTGAAAGCTGGGGTTCGAGGGTCCAAGTCGTAAAACTTTGATCGGGACCCTCGCGGTGCCGCGCTACGACAAACCAGGGCGCCGCCTGTTGCTGTGATGTTTACATAATGCCTAACCGATGGCTCCTCATTAACCAGTCTCAAACGGATTAAGTGAGGCGGCGTCTCATCCGTCTCTTCATTAAGACATTAACAGTAAACACACGCCGCCATTTTGTGGTCAAGGACAAATGTAGTGTGAACAATGTGCCACGGCGACAGTCGAAGGCTTAGCAACCATGTACTTCCTGTTAATGCGATGCAATAAATCAACGCCGGCTGAACGTGGCACAATGCACTTACAAATAAAGGAAAACTGTTTGTCCATGGCGACAGGGCTTCTGTGTCGTATGAAATTTAAATCATCTGCAAATCTCTGGGGTTCTGGGTGTGAAGGTAAGCCGCGGAGCCTGTTTCCATGCCGGCTTTGCCGAAGGGCGCATCCAGGGCGGGCACGTGGCCAGCCTTTTTGAAACACGAAATGAGAAACAGGACACCCGACAGCCTCGCGGTTCTTCCTGGGCATGTGTGACTGAAGGGCAGGAGACCCCACGGGGCAGACACTGGGATGGGGCCTTCACCCTCACGTGGACTTTCCTTACCTGTTGTTATTCGCTAGCAGCTCGGCACACACACGGCAGTACGACGATGGGAACCAGCCTCTCCTGAATGCAAACAGAGAGAGAGACAGTGAGAGAAGGAGAGAGAGAGAGAGAGAGAGAGACAGTGAGAGAAAGAGAGAGAGAGAGAGAGAGAGAGAGAGAGAGAGAGAGAGCAAAGCAGAGGATTACACGTGTGTCCCTTATTCCCTACATGTCTTGCCATGGTCCCAGCCACCACCCCACCGGCTGCAAAACGCAGCTGAGGCACTGAGAGCCACCTGTGAGAGAGCGTGCTCCTCTCACCACGGCTGCAGGCAGCCCACGGTGACGACTGCAGGAAAGAGCCGGTAATTGGTGGGGAGAAGGTGTGTGCATGCAGGAAGCAGAGCTGTATCCCTCGATGCCTCTTTGAGTGAGAAATTAAGGCAATCAAAGTGACGCCACAGGCAGAATACCAACCAACCGGCTGACTTCCTTTCAGAGGGCTAGGGGAGGACGGGAGTTGCATCAGTCTTTCAACCTTTTGATTTCCCCCCCCCCTTCTTCTTTTAGGCAAATGAGGTTTGACTTCATCGTTATTCGCATGCCACGCTTCCCCCTCCTGGGTAAGAGTTAAATGATCTCCAGTCGGGGCTGATGTGTATACAGATAGCTTTTCAAAGGGTGCAGAAATGCAATTATTCGAATGAATCAAGGCCTTCCTTTAACGAAGTAGTACAGCTTCCCGGTGTTGGACTATTGTGTCTTTTTAACAACATAAAATAAAACGTCTGGGGCGTCCGGGTGGTGTGGCAGTCTATTCCGTTGCCTACCAACACGGGGATCGCCGGCTCGAATCCCCGTGTTACCTCCGGCTTGGTCGGGCATCCCTACATACACAATTGGCTGTGTCTGCGGATGGGAAGCCGGAGGTGGGTATGTCTCCTGGTCGCCGCATTAGCGCCTCCTCTGGTCAGTCGGGGCGCCTGTTTGGGGGGAGGGGGAACTGGAGGGAATAGCGTGATCCTCCCATGCGCTACACCCTCCTGGGGAAACTTCTCACCGTCAGGTGAAAAGAAGCGGCTGGCGACTCCACATGTATGGGAGGAGGCATGTGGTAGTCTGCAGCCCTCCCCGGATCAGCAGAGGGGGTGGAGCAGCGACTGGGACGGCTCGGAAGAGTGGGGTAATTGGCCGGGTACAACTGGGGAGAAATCTCTGTGAATATTATATTATTGTTGCTGGTTGGGTTGAAACTTGAATGAGTAAAATGTGTATACTTGTAAAATCGTGAAGACGTGTTCCTTCTCATGCATATCTACTTAACCCTAATCATGGCCTCCTAATAGGCAACAAAGTAATCATGGCCTCCTAATAGGCCGCAAAGTAAAAAAATCAATTAATATGACAACCTGCTCGACAGGAAAGGGCGTTAAGTTAGTCTGACTGTTTCTGGAGTGGATTGTATGTTTCGGCCTGCTCTGACATGAAGGGCACCTCTGCTTAAAAAGGCTCTAAAAGGCATCGCAGCACCATGTTTTAAAATAAAACAGGTGTTGGACGGTAAGTTGCATCACAAGGCTCAAACAAGGACTCTGTCTTTATCATATTCAGTATTTAATGCTGGCAGCCCTACCAACATGTACCCTGGCTCCACCAAATGACAGACGCTAAGCGGGTGTGGGCTTGGCTAGTACTTGGATGGGAGACCTCCCGGGAAAATGAGCTGCTGCCGGAAGTGGTGCTGGTGGGCCAGGAGGGGGCAGTCTTCTCTATGTTCCTAATAAAAACAACAAATATCAAAATCCCAACGCCCCAGTGCAGTGACGGGGACACTGCAGGAGATGCCGTCCTTCGGGTGGGACGTTAAACCGAGGTCCTGACTCACTGTGGTCATTAAAGATCCCATGGCAGTTATCACAAAGAGTAGGGGGTCCCCGGTGTCCTGGCAAAATTCCCAACCTGGCTCTCTCCACCTGGCCACCTAATCACCCCACCCCCCCATGTAACTGCCTCAATGACTCCTCCCTCTCCGCCTCAAGTTGATGTGTGGTGAGCGTTCTGGTGCAAAATGGCTGCCGTGCATCACCCAGGTGGTGCTGCACATCGGTGGTGGCTGAAGTGAGCTAACCCCTCCAATGTGAAGCACTTTGGGTGTCTAGAAAAGTGCTACATATATTATTATTATTAATATTATTAACTGACAGGCCTCTTCTGCCACGGGGTGGGGGGTGGCGTGTGGATATTTGTCCTTTTGGCTCGTCTCCCCAGTGTTTACCTGTGTTGAAATGGGATCTGAGGTCTTACTGCGAAATACACCGGGGTAAATCCCACGCCTATTAGTCCTGGCCTTTGTTTGGTTAAAGAAAGGCTTCCGCCGAACACACACACACACACACACACACACACACACACACACACACACACACACACACAGAGCCCCGCCCGGCTAAACAGACCTGCCCACGGGAGCTATGCTTCAGTCGCGGGCCTCTATTGGTGGCTGATGAGCCGCCTCAGTCCCACAATTTTGTGTTTACAGGACTTACAGCATCAAGTGGGAACCTCAACCTAGACCACGGTGGCGTCGGGGTATACGTTACTCACACCCAGGAGAGTTCACATTTACACACGACACGCACAACTCACCTCATCCATGATGGATAATGTTAAACGCCACTAATGTAAACGTGTCTGCTCTGCTCAAAGTCCAGTCCTCGGTTTCGAACTGGTATTTGGATTTGGTGTACGTGTTGCTGGGATACGCTGTGGAAAGCTGACGCAACAGGAAGAGACCTCCGCGCATCCCTTCGTGACCTCTGGATGCATTAACGCCACATGTCCTCCAGGGTGTCCTCACAATCCATTTTATCCGACGGCATGTTCTGATAAACAAGATGATGCATAGTATATACACCCCCCCCCCCCAATCACCCCACTCTTCCGAGCCGTTCCAGTCGCTGCTCCACCCCCTCTGCCGATCCGGGGAGGGCTCCACATGCCTCCTCCCATGCATGTGGAGTCGCCAGACGCTTCTTTTCACCTGACGGTGAGGACTTTCACCAGGGGGGACGTAGCGTGTGGGAGGATCACGCTATTCCCCCCAGTCCCCGAACAGGCGCCCCGACTGACCAGAGAAGGCGCTAATGCGGCGACCAGGACACATAGCCACCTCCGGCTTCCCACCTGCAGACAGCCAGTTGTGTCCGTAGGGACGCCCGACCAAGCCGGAGGCAACACGGGGATTCGAACCGCCAATCCCCATGTTGGTAGGCAACGCAATAGACCGCCACGCCACCCGGATGCCCAGTATATACATTTTAAGCCTTAACCTGCGTTTGCTCAGTTTTATTTTGTGCCGTTTGTTTTTTTGGTCTAAATTCTGCACAGCGACTCGTGACATGTTTAGTTTCTACCCTCGATCGTGTTCCAAGACGCGTTCTATGTAACTTCCCCGGACGGCGAAGACGGCGGAGTTCAACGACCGGTTAAAACGTGAAAGCCTATTTCCCAGGGATTTGGATCAAACCCTGCTTTTTAAGCTTTTTTTTTTTTTTTTTTTTTTTCCTTCAAGTCAGATATCAGAGAGCTTGGAAGAGCAGATCTGGTGAGTCCCTGTCTCGGGTGAGAGAGCAGGTGGTTCTCTGAACTTGTCTTTCCTTTTTCCTTCCCGTGCTCCATCCAACATCCCACCCTCTGGCAATAATTTACTTTGATTATGTTAGCGGCGCCTCAGCTCAGCCAGCATGTCTCTGGAACGTGTGTGCGTTCACGTGGGGTGTGTGTGTGTGTGTGTGTGTGTGTGTGTGTCCAGCATATCAACGAGGCAGGGGACCATCTGGCTAGTTAGAACAGCTAAAGTAGGAAGACGGGAAAACAGGACAAGCATGTGAGGAAGAGGGCTGGAGTGTGTGGATAATTTTAGTTGGCAGGATATGAAGCAGCCACTAACGAGCAGCGCCGTGCTGCGATGTGCCGTTTGTTTGTGAGCATCAGAAACACGGCCCCAAGTGTGTGCATGTACATTCCTTAATACATTCTTCCCCCCCCCCCTTTTTCTCGCCAATTGTACCCGACCAATTACCCCACTCTTCCGAGCCGTCCCGGTCGCTGCTCCTCCCCCTCTGCCGATCCGGGGAGGGCTGCAGACCACCGCATGCATCCTCCCATACATGTGGGGTCGCCAGCCGCTTCTTTTCACCTGACGGTGAGGAGTTTCACCAGGGGGGCGTAGCGCGTGGAAGCATACCCGCTATTTCCCCCTCCCCCCTGAACAGGCACCCCGACCGACCAGAGGAGGCACTAGTGCAGCGACCAAGAGACATACCCACCTCCGGCTTCCCACTCGCAAACACGGCCAGTCGTGTCTGTAGGGACGCCCGACTGAGCCGGAGGTAACACGGAGTTTCGAACCGGCGATCCCCGTGTTGGTAGGCAACGGAATAGACCGCCACGCCACCCGGACGCCACCTTCATACATTCTTATATGTACATTTGTGCCCTTACATCTGTCTGAAATACAATACAGCCATCGGACTTACTTCCCGCTCTTTTCCAGCTCGCCGTACATCCAGCCGTCCCTCTCCTCCGGGATGAGCAGCAGGATAACATCCCCCTCTTGGAAGCTCAGCAGGGTGTTGTTGTTTCCCGCAGTGTGAGGGAAGATGGCGCGCACGCGTGGCCTCTTCACAATGTTGTTGAGACCCGTGGAGACAGACACGGACCTGGGGAGGCTGCCCTCTTCGCTGCCTCCGTAGTCTGTGGGGGGCGGGGGTGTGTGAGGGGGAGATGGGGACAGAATAATCATGATTATTAATATTCATACACTACAATAGCCGAGTTTTTGTGACCGGGTTCGGTGGCGATTGACATATAGTCCAAACTCCTTAGCTTCCATGTGTCTTCAGAAGACCCAGCAGGGACGGGGTGACCGGAAGTTGCAACATTATACTGCAGGGGAGGCGTAAAGAGCTCGTGTCGAGGGACCGAGCAACTTGGACCCGAGGAGCAAGGTCGCAGCCCTACCACTCGAGATAAAAGGTCAAGACGAACTACAGGCTTCAGCTCTGAGTCAGAAGCCTCGCTTCACTGCCAAGGACAGATGGCTAGACCCCGCACCGCGTGACGCAGGGAGGGAGAAGGGCAAGGACTGTTTGGACTCGCGTTAAGTCAACAAACCTCCTGTGTACTTCCATTGTGGTTGTGTGACCGTCTGTTGACTGGGAGCCGCTCAGCTCCTGAGGTCAGACAGAATCTCTCTTTCTCCTGAATAAATCATAAAACCACCGCGACCTATTCATTCCTCTTCACCACGGTAGTTTTCAACCGACCAATCACAGAAGCAGGCCGACTCCCCGGTGTTCGCGGTTTTCCTCCATTTGAACTTGCGGCAGCTCTGAGCCAGCATGTACACCCCGAGGTACTCGCAGTAATCAGACTTCCCTGGAACATTGTGGAGAACACAAACCGTAGGACACACGGGCATTTTCGGCACATATCACCTCATGGCACGCACATCTGAGTGCACACGCAAGTATTTGCACACCTGTGCGGATATATGAACACACGCACAAAATCATACAAACGTGAGTGACTATTTGCACTACCTGAGTGTTTGTCCATGCTGATGTCGGTTACGCTGGTTTTGTTTTCTTGGTTGAACATGTTGGCCAGTGGGCTGGTCTGAGCCTTGGAAGGCGGGGCTGGGGGAAGAGTCGCAGACTCGCGTCCGGAGGAGATACTCTGTCCAGAGCAACAATAACAGGGAGTTAGCCGTTTTGGCACCAGGTGGGGTCGAGCAAATCAACATGCACTGCAAACACAACCGACACACAAGTTATGTGGTATTCTGAGCAAATTTCCTCAAATGCAAACTGCAGACCTCGAGTTGTTGTTGTTTTGTTTTTCTTCAAAATTTTCCGCCTTTTTTTCCTCCCCAATTGTACCCGGCCAATTACCCCACTCTTCCGAGCTGTCCCGGTCGCTGCTCCACCCCCTCTGCCGGAGGGCTGCAGACTACCACATACCTCCTCCCATACGTGTGGAGTCGCCAGCCGCTTCTTTTCACCTAACAGTGAGGAGTTTCACCAGGGGGATGTAGCACGTGGGAGGATCACGCTATTCCCCCCAGTCCCCCCCTCCCGAACAGGTGCCCCGACCAACCAGAGGAGGCGCTAGTGCAGCAACCAGGACACACATCCACATCTGGCTTCCCACCCGCAGACACGGCCAATTGTGTCTGTAGGGACGCCCGACCAAGCCGGAGGTAACACGGGGATTCGAACCGGTGAGCCTCGTGTTGGTAGGCAATAGAATAGACCGCCACGCTACCTGGATGCCCTTGAATTGTTTTTTTTTTTGCAAAGCAGATTCATGAAGATAGACAAACTAGGGTGCAAGAAGGAGACAGAGCATCAGGCCTAAAACTGGAAGTGCATTAGAAAGTTAGGGGGCTCAAGGAACGGAGGCGGTTTATCTTTTGAACCCGCCCTCTTTCCGCCATACCATGCTGTGTCGCGAGACGGCTGGTGAGGGCAACGGCGTGATGGAGATAGGCGTGCGCAGCCCTTCTATCATGGACAAGACGCTGTCCGGCATGACGGTGGCGTCTTTGCACTGGTCATGCCAGCTGGGGATCTTGACCGTCAGCATGTCTCTGGCCTGGCGAGCCGGCAATGCAAAACAAAAGACAAATATACAAACAATCAGTCAAACCATACGCACATTATAATCACTGCGGATGAACTGTAGAGTCTTTTTTAAGAAGATGGGTCCCGATTCTGGGTGTCCTGGTTAGATGGTCATCGTGTATTGTATATTGGTCATCTAAGTCACATGTCTCTTAAAAGTGTGTGGTGTTTCATATCCATCCATCCGTTATCTACACACACTTAATCCAATTCAGGGACACGGGAGGCTGGAGTGGATCCCAGCACGTACTGGACAGAAGGCAGGGAGACACCCAGGATCAATCGCTAGTCCATCACTGCGTCCACACACACAGTCGCTCACACACCATTTACACCTATAGACACTTGAAAGACTCAAACTCGCCAAAGATGTGTGTCTTTGGACCGTGGGATGAAACTGGACTTAGCAGGGAAAACCTACGCAAACAACGGGAGAACATACAAACTCCACACAGATGGGCTGGAACCGAACCCAGGACTCTCCTGCTGCGAGGGGACAGTGCTGTCCACTCAGACGCCATGCTGGGTACATGCTCCTTTTGCCAGCAACATGGCTGACTTTCTCAGTTTATAGCCCTTAACAAAACCAATGCTAACACAGCCTTTTAAGCTTTTTAAAAGATCCTCCCGCAGTGTTTGGTTAATGTGAAAACCCTCCAGCTGGTTTTGCAGCTTGCTGCGTTGTTCCTCTTGTGATGATAAGATGCGGGTGTGTGGTGTACCTTATCATGGAAGGCAACGATCTGATGGGAGAAGGTGCAGTGTTTGTCCACCAGGAAGCAGAAGCGTCTCTTCTCCTCCAGCAGAGCCTCCTTGCAGCCGTCGGCTATGAACTTCTGCATGTCCATCTGACGACTGGTCAGCGTCTCCAGGCACTGAGGACACAGGCGCGTTGTGTTATTTCACCTTGAACACCATATGACGTATGAACGAGTGCACACAATCTGTGCAGTCTAAAACAAACACAGCTATGCCAGCGTTTAATGTATGCAGCATGCATACATCTGGAAGCACGCCAGTGGCGGCAGGCCAGTACAGGGGGCTGGGGCGCCGCCCCTTTCAAACATCAAGACACGAAAATCTGCTTAAACATGTTAAATATAATCTAGTTGTGTAATGCAAATAAATATGAAATAAAAGTGTTTCAGTCTGTGAGCGCCTGACAGCAGCATTAAATATTGGTTCAAATGGTATTTGGTTGATTCCTGTCTGAATACATACACTTCCTGGGCGAGGGGCGCCGGTTAAACCATACCTTATGTAAGCCCTCAAACTTATGGCGAGCAGGTGACCTGAGGCTGCTGTCCGATTGGTTTCTTCAGATTTTCCAGGGGGCGCAGTTCTGTGCCGCCCCAGACACTCCCACTTTTATTGGCAGCGAATTGGTATTGTTTTACTGTTTTTTGCTCTAATGTGATTGGACAATTCTTGTGGCTGTCAATCATTTTCATGCCCACCTCGACGCCTCGTCTCAACTGTCAATCATCCACCATCTACGAACACCGATAAAATCTATAGGCTACATTGTCCTTCTTAATAACTCTGCGACTGTGTGGGCAGTAAAGCAGCTGTCAGGTGTGCTGCACCAAGGTAAATTGCGCCCCTCCCCCAAACATTTTTAGCACCAGCCGCCACTGACACACACACACACACACACACACACACACACACACACACACACACACACACACACACAAGGTCTATCTGATTCAGCTGACTTCAACAGTTTCACTTGATACACCAACCTGCTGCCTCAGTACATATTTACACTCTCTTATCTCCAGCCCCATGTGTTTGTCAGCCTATCAAGCCCTTTCACTTCTAAGCTACACACACATCTGACGGACGGTGTGTTATGGGAGCAGCAGGGACCCTCACTAGATGCCCTAATCTCTCTCTGGCAGGCACAAAGGTATTATAAGACAGCGTTAGAAAGAATGGAAGGATTGTCTTTGGAGTCGTGAGTGGAAGGGTTGAGGAATGAGGGGAACAGTGGCAGTGGGTGCAGCGGCGGCGAGGGGCATCTGCCTTATCTGCACCTACAGCCCAGGGCACTGAAAGGTCAGGTGGACGCTGTGTAAATGGGTATTAGCATGTACGTACTGTATGTGATTGTGTGGGCGTGCACGCTTGTACGTGCATATATATGTATGCTGGGGGGGGGGACTCTCTGGAATTATCTCATCTCAACACGTGTTATCCGTTTGTTTTGCTCTATTTGCTTTTTTCCTTGCTCTGTTGATTTACAAGGAGTTATCCATCCATCCGTTATCCAAACCGCTTATCCTGCTCTCAGGGTCACGGGGATGCTGGAGCCTATCCCAGCAGTCATTGGACGGCAGGCGGGGAGACACCCTGGACAGGCTGCCAGGCCATCACACAGGGCTGAAACACACACACATTCACACCTAGGGACGGTTTAGTACGGCCTATTCACCTGACCTACACGTCTTTGGACTGTGGGAGGAAACCGGAGCATCCGAAGGAAACCCACGTGGACACGGGGAGAACATGCAAACTCCACACAGAGGACGACCCGGGACGACCCCCAAGGTTGGACTACCCCGGGGCTTGAACCCAGGACGTTCTTGCTGTGAGGCGACCGTGCTAACCACTGCGCCACCCAGGAGGAGTCAGATTTAGACAAATTACTCTGGAAATTAATAGAATGAATTGGCTACTGTTGATGATGAGCGTAAGAGGACACACTGAATCGTTTCTGGGTTAGAAAAACAAAGCTAACTGCCATGTAGCATATTTGTCAACAAGTTATAATTTTACAAAACTGGGCCAATGTTTACATCATGTCAAAGTGCTTTTCACACTGGCTGTGGTGGTGCAGTGGTTAGCGCGGTCACCTCACAGCAAGAAGGTCCTGGGTTCGAGCCCCGGGGTAGTCCAACCATGGAGGTTGTCCCAGGTCGTCCTCTGTGTGGGGTTTGCATGTTCTCCCCGTGTCTGCGTGGGTTTCCTCCCACAGTCCAAAGACATTTAGGTCAGCTGAATCCGCCGTACTAAATTGTCCCTAGGTGTATGTGTGTGTGTGTGTTGGCCTTGTTTGATGGCCTGGCGGCCTGTCCAGGGTGTCTCACTGCCTGCCGTCCAATGATTGCTGGGATAGGCTCCAGCATCCCCGTGACCCTGAGATCAGGATAAGCGGTTCGGATAATGGACAGATGGACGGGTAGAACCCGAGTGATTACATTTGTAAATCTTAACACTCAAAACTTCCTGAATGGATCTGAATTCTGGCTCGTGCTTTTGCATTTCTCTTCCCCCTGTAAAATGACCTGCAGGCTTACAAGGCTGGCACACTTGACCCACAGCCTGGAGAGAAGGAAACTGTCTAAAGTCAACTTTTTTTTTACATCCATAAAACCTTAACCATCCATGGTTAAAGATCCAACTATTACACAGGCTGCACGTGAGCTCAGTATCTCAACATCATCATCCCGACTGTAAAATCCGCCCTCAGCACACCTGTGAGAATGTTTTTACCTCAACACATCCTGCCACATGCACCCTCTCTAGTGAGCTGGTACAAGTGACCTTACACACCTTAAACTTACCCCCCATCAAGCCCTGATTTACCAAAGTAAGGAAGAGAAAAAGTTCTAGTACACAATCAAACAACTGTATCCGGCCAACTACCCCGCTCTTCCGAGCCGTCCCGGCCGCTGCTCCACCCCCTCTGCCGATCTGGGGAGGGCTGCAGACTACCACATGCCTCCTTCCATACATGTGGAGTCGCAAGCTGCTTCTTTTCACCTGACAGTGAGGAGTTTCACCAGGTTGACGTAGCGTGTGGGAGGATCACGCTATTCCCCCCCAGTTCCTCCTCCCCCCTGAACTGGCGCCCTGACTGGCCACATCCGGCTTCCCATCCACAGACACGGCCAATTGTGTCTGTAGGGATGCCCGACCAAGCCGGAGGTAACGCGGGGATTCGAACCAGCGATTCCTGTATTGGTAGGCAACGGAATAGACCGCTATGCCACCCGGATGCCCCAAGGTGCTTATCCTAAGTAGTGTCACAGGATGCTGGAGCCTATCCTAGGGCTCACTGGGCAGAAGGCGGGGAAACACCCTGGGACAGACACACACATATTCATGCACAAACCTAGGGGCAATTTAGCATCTCCGATTCACATGACTTACAGGTCTTTGGAATGTGGAAGGAAACCGGAGCTCCTGGTGAAAACCCACGCAGACACGGGGGGGGGGGGACCAAACCCCACACAGAAAGGACCCTAGCTGGCCGGCCAGGAATAGAACCCAGGACCTTCTTGCTGTGAGGCGACAGCGCTAACCACTGTGCCACCTCAAACAATGCATGCACTATTATTTTCAGGCAGCTGTGAGGCTCATATATCTACCATGAATCACTCATAATAGGGTGTGTGTGTGTGTGTGTGTGTGTGTGTGTGTGCTTGACAGTGATCGCGTGTGCGAGACAGAGAAAGAGAGAGAGAAGAGAGGAGGAGAAGGGACAGCTATTGCCTCTTTGCAAGAGAGAGAGAAGAGAGGAGGAGAAGGGACAGCTATTGCCTCTTTGCAAGAGAGAGAGAAGAGAGGAGGAGAAGGGACAGCTATTGCCTCTTTGCAAGAGAAAGAGAAGAGAGGAGGAGAAGGGACAGCTATTGCCTTGCCT